>NC_133422.1:80390000-80547500 GCF_049350105.2 Macaca mulatta
CTAAATAGGCATTTTCCACTGTCAATCAAATTATATAGTTTTTATTTTAAAAGAGTCATTGGAAATGTAATTCTCTGGTGAAGGCTTATTACTCATGGAATCCTGAGGTAAAGGAGTAGACAAGTGACAGACATTGGTTAGCACTGCCATTGTGCTTTCTGCATGGGCCCTTAAATTATAGATAGTTAATTAGATTGAGAAGACTTAGCATGTCAGAAAGACAATATGAGAGAATGACAACTTGAGAAAGACCAGACCACAAATTAGGGTGTAGGCAGTTTGTTGCAATGTGTAATTGAGGGCATCGGTTCAGCAAAAAATGACAACTTTTCTAAAACAAGAATTAGTAGTCTATGTAAGGATGCATTTGATACAGCAAAACACAGCACAATGAAGTAACAAAAAATTTCTGTCTTATGCAAATTGACTATATATATTAATAAAGAATCTGGCATTTAAATCTTGACTTTTGCATTTGATTGACTCTATTATCATTTTGCAGATTTTATGTTTCTATATAATTAAACATAACACCTGATTCTGTTTCTCAATGTCTCTCGAGCAAATCAAGAAAAAATCTGTATCTTTTGAAATAGGAACACTCTTAATAGATAAAACGTCCTGAGACAAAACATCACTTGGGTTTTTATGATACAATTTAGAATTAAATGAGAAATTTAGATTTGGCGTGCTCATTGGCTTGACGCCGCAGTCCTGTAAAATTGTTAGCTTTACTCGTCTTAAAACTAAAGAGATAAGTAAGACTAATATTCCGAGTACCATTAATCTTTTCTGTTGAATTGTTTACCTGGGAGATGGATGAGTACATAGCTCCTGTACCAGCAACTTTATCTAGACTGTTTGAGTGTCACCTTGATATTTCAATGTCTAACAATATTAGCTGGAAGAGATAAGCCATAGAAGACCTCAAATTGCCAGGGTTTATTTTAGCCTGCTACGCTCCCCTTGTAGTCGTTGATAATTTGTTGAATTAAGAATCAGAAGCAGGGCCGGGCGCGGTGGCTCAAGCCTGTAATCCCAGCACTTTGGGAGGCCAAGACGGGTGGATCACGAGGTCAGGAGATCGAGACTATCCTGGCTAACACGGTGAAACCCCGTCTCTACTAAAAAATACAAAAAACTAGCTGGGCGAGGTGGCGGGCGCCTGTAGTCCCAGCTACTCGGGAGGCTGAGGCAGGAGAATGGCGTGAACCCGGGAGGCGGAGCTTGCAGTGAGCTGAGATCCGGCCACTGCACTCCAGCCTGGGCGACAGAGCGAGACTCCGTCTCAAAAAAAAAAAAAAAAAAAAAAAAAATCAGAAGCATATTCTTTTAGGCATTTTTCTATCCAACTTTAACTACAAAATAAGATGTGACATTGACATTCTTTTGTTTACTGTACTACCTGTGTTAGAATTGATGTTAGAATTTAAACCATAGCTTATGATGTATTTATTTTCTAATTAATATTTTTCCACAGTGAAAAAAAAGTTAAATATTATTCACCAAATACTTATTGATCTAACAGATAAGTTGGCCAGATGTGGTACCTCACACCTGTAATCCCAGCAGTTTGGGAGGCTGAGGTGGGCAGATCACTTGAGGCCAGGAGTTGGAGACTAGCCTGGCCAATATAGTGAAACCCCATCTCTACTAAAAATATAAACGTTAGTCAGACATGGTGGTGCGTGCCTGTAATCCCAGCTACTTGGGTGGCTGAAGCAGGAGAATTGCTTGAACCCAGGAGGCGGAAGTTGCAGTGAGTGGAGATCATGCCACTGTACTCCAGCCAGGTGACAGAGTGAGACTGTCTCAAAAATGATAATAATAATTAATAGTAATATAGAAGTTGACAAACATTTTTGGAAGGGCCAGATAATAAAAATGGCAAGATAGGAGATGGATCACACGCAGCTTTGTGGGTGAGGATTTTGTTTAATTCTTGATGTAATTCAAGCTTGCCCAGCCTGTGGCCTATGGACTACATGTGGCCCTGGACAGCTTTGAATGCGGCCCAACACGAATATAGAAACTTTTGTAAAACATGATGAGACTTTTTGCAATTTTTTTCTTTTTTAGCTCATTAGTTAGTGAATTTTATGGGTGGCCCCATAAAATGTAGCCCAGGGAAGCCAAAAGATTGGACACCCTTGATAACTGAAACTCATAATATATTTGAAGTAGAGCAGTTAATATGGTCTGATTCAGGCTCCGATAGACTGTGTCAGCTGCCTTGAAGAGACAGTAATACGGAAAACAGTGAGAAAACTAATGTAATTGTCTACAAGAGTAATAATGGAGCTTGAGATAGGGTGTTGGCAGTGACAGTGGCAAAAGGGGACAAATTTGGATACATTTTAGAGATAGACTCAACAGGGTTTTTTGATGAATGAAAGAAAATGGGATGGAAATAAAAGAATCACAGATAACTACAGATAACACCCACTGAGTGTTTGCTCATGCCTGTATTGAGATGAGACCTGAAAAGAAACAGTTTTTTGGGGAGATCTGGTTAACAAGGGTTCTGTTTTGATCAAGCTATAAGTGAAACATCAGTTAGATATTCACATGGAGAGGTTAAGTATGCAATGGAACATACATGCCTGCAATTTCAGAAAAAAATATATGGGCTGTAAAAACGGATTTGAGATATGAATCTCAAATGTGTGTACTGATTACATTAGAAGCCATAGAATAGGATGAGGTTATCTGCAAAGAATATTTCCACGGCAAGGAAAATGACATCCATATCAGAGTCATAAGATAGTCCAACATTTCAAAGCTTGAACAGAACAGTAAGAGCCAGTGTACATGATGAAGAAGAGACAACTTTTGAAGTAGGAGAAAACACAAGAACTTGGAGTCTCAGACTTCTGTCACAAGAAAGAGAAAATGGTCCGTTATCTCAGATGTTACTGAGATGTCAAATAACAGAAGAACCTCAAAGTCATAGGTAAATTTGACTGTATCATCTATTTTGATATTTACAAGGACATTTTCATGAAGTTGTGGCAATGGAAATTGAGGAAAAAATGTGAGAAGATAGTTTAGAAACAATAACTTATATACTTCTATTTTCAGAAGTTTTGTTATGATATGGGAACAGGAGAATAGAGTGGTTAACTAGAGAGGTTTGCAAGATGCAGGGAAGTTTTTTTTCAGACGGGGTCTTGTTCTGTTGTCCAGGCTGGAGTGCAGCAGCCAAATCTACTACTCTCTGTAACCTCAAACTCCTTGGCTCAGGTGATCCTCTCGCTTCTGCTTCCTGAGTAACTAGAATCACACTTGGGTAAGTTTTTAATGTTTTGTAGAGACAGGGTCTCACTATGTTGCCCAGGCTGGTCTCTAACTCCTGGGCTCCACTAAGCCTTCCACTTAGGTTCCTCAAAGCATTAGGATTACAGGCATGAACCACCACACGCAGTCTGGGAAGTTTCCTATTTTAAAAGAGGGAATATTGACTGGGATGGGGTGGGTATGGTGGGGCACTGGGGAAATGTTGATCAACGGATACAAAATTTCAGTTAAATAGGAGTAATAAGTTCAAAAGAGCAATTGTACAACGTAATACAGTTAATAACAATGCACTGTATTATTGAAAATCACTGAAAGTAGATTTTGTTGTCACCACAAAAAAGTGTGTAAGGTAATGCATACGTTAATTAGCTCGACTTAGCTATTCTACAATGTATACACATTTGAAACATTATGTTGTCAATGATAAATATATGCTATTTGTATTTGTCAACTTAAAAAATAAAATAATTAATTATGAACATTAAAAAGGCAATACAGGAGTATGCTTATGCCTTTGGCGATGTCATCCCTATAGGGTGGGAGTAATTAATGATGCAACAACACTGAGGAGAGGGATGAGCACAGAAGTCGTTGACTGAAACAGGAGGAGATCCAGAGCATAATGAGAGACTTTGGTCATTGATCAGCACAAGGTCACATCATTCATAGTAAGACAAGGGAAGGCAGTGAGCATATGTACAGCTGAGGATGGACAACTGACTTGTTAGTGGAAAAATGGAGAAAATCCCCTCTGCATGAAAATTTGATATAAAGTCATGAGATTTAGGGCTAGCAAGCAAGGAGAAATGGAGATAGAATATGGAAAATAATTTAAACAACAAAATGTGAGTATACAGGAGGACTGCACTAAAATTTCTAGGCATTGTTGAGTGTCCCTTTGAAATCTGGAGTGAGGGTAAATTGAGGCCAAGAAGCATGGACACATTCAATTGCTGTAAAGATATGCATTAAATGGAAATTCATGTTAAATTAGGTTATAGTTTTTCAGTTGATACCAAGGGAGTAAGATTTAAGTGAAGATATTTACAAAATTTGGCAGCAAGCTTTCGTATGCAAATGGCCGGCTGTTAGAAACTGGGTCCACCCAAACATGGCGATTCTTCTTACCTGTAATTTATGGTTTTTTTTTCTGAGACGGAGTCTTGCTCTTGTTCCCCAGGCTGGAGTGCAGTGGCACAATCTCAGCTCACTACAACCTCTGCCTCTTGGGTTCAAGCAATTCTCTTGCTTGAAGTAGCTGGGATTACAGGCACCTGCCACCATGCCCGGCTAATTTTTGTATTTGTAGTAGAGATGGGATTTCACCGTGCTGGCCAGGCTGGTCTCGAACTCCTGACCTCAGGTGATCTGCCCACCTCAGCCTCCCAAAGTGCTGGGATTACAGGCGTGAGCCACCACACCCGGCCAATTTATGTTATTTTAAACATGATTCTGTATCAAAA
The DNA here is from genome assembly GCF_049350105.2 of Macaca mulatta. Lineage (NCBI taxonomy): Eukaryota > Metazoa > Chordata > Mammalia > Primates > Cercopithecidae > Macaca > Macaca mulatta. The sequence continues at coordinate 80,394,761 of NC_133422.1, forward strand.
TGCAATGGGGGAGTTCCCTGACCCCTTCGTGGTACTTGGGACAGGAGTGTGGCTCCTTTGCTTGGCTTCTGTGTGGTCAAACCCCTTATGGGATAGCGAGTACCCAGATGGGCAGGTGCTGGAACCAGGGTGAGCACTCTTCTTCTTACCCTTGCCCCCACATGTGTCTGACAACATGACTGCCCCCGCATATCCTCACATGTGTAGAACATCATGGCACCCTGTATTTACATATTAAAAGGCTAGGGTGGGAGGCCAAGGTTTTTCCGTGGGCTAGGAGTGACATGACTGGTCAAACCAATTCCCTTAGCCCCGTGCAAATCAAACACCACCTCTCCAGCCTTCCCTTTGTTAGAATCCGCACTCCCCGGTCTCTGTCTCTGTATGGGGGAGCTGTTTGCTTCTTCCTTCCTTCTTTCCTGTCTATTAAACTCTCCCCTCCTTAAAGACAAAATAATAATAATAATAATTAGGAAAATCAAGTTATCAGATTATGTTTAGTCCCAATTCAGCATGCTGCCCTTGTCTGAAACCTCACAGAAAAATAGAGACTCTCAGTTGTGGACTTACATGAGATTCCCCTTTTCATATCTGTAAAACTATCCATATCAAGGTAAAATCTATCTTCATGAATTTCCTACATGTTCCCCATTCTTTTTTTTCCTCAGTCCAGAATTTCTCCCAATGAAATCACTGAAAAATTTTATCAATTATTTCAGAAATTACAAATATCTTAGCCTATATGTAATTCTTACAGTGCTTGAATTATCTACAAGATTTACGTCTGACACCTTTTTGTTCTTGAAACTGTTGGCCTCCTCGTTTTTACAGGATTCTGTTCCCTTTCTTCCACTTTCTTCCCCACCTCATTTGCTAGCTGTTCCTCCCATCACCCACTCACATACTGATTTTTTGGATTCCTAGTATCCACTCTCTTTTTGTCTTTCTCTCCACAGTGTTCCTCAACATTTTGTGTAAATATTAGCTTCTATAGAATTTTTTTAATGACTAGATTGGTCTCTACCCAGAAAGCTTTCTGTTCAATAGCTTGTAGATGGGGCTTCAAAAAGTATAGACCCCAAAGCACAGAAAATGATTCTGGCATATAACTCAAGGTGAGAACCACTGTCTATACATTCTTCATGGGCTGTCTCACCCAATCCCAGCTTATAATCTGTTTGGAAAGTCACACCTTTAATAACTCATAAAAATAGAAGTCAGAATTTACATATCTGGCTCAATTCAATAGTCTAAATAATCTTCTTAACAAAGAATAATTTTTAAAAATAGTTAAAACATAGTAAGTACTCAATGAACATTTGGTGCACAAAAAAAGGAACAAATGATCCTCCTGCAATAATAAAAAATAGATCACTTTTTTTTTTATTTTTGAGGTTGATAGTAAACTGGCCTCGTGGTGTTATCATGGACAACTTAATTTGAAATTATTTATCAAATGGGAAAAGGGAAATATATAAGTGGAAGACAGGATAGAAAGTGTTCTTCAATATCGCAGTATCAGCTTACTGTTATCTACTTCTGAAAACCTTGAAATGCAAGTTTCTTACTTAGAATCTGCATTTTTAAAATTGTCTGCAAGATTATTAAATAAACCAGTAAAATATGATTGCATGCTATTGTGTTTACCAAATTGCAGATAACCGGTTTCTTCGTGAAACCAAAGGAATGTCAAAGTGCTGCTGTATGTCACAAACTCTGGCGCCAATTCTCAAGATGTTTAACTTTAAAATGTACCCTTAGTAAACAAAAGAAGATGAAAACCTTGGCAGAAAGTTAAACTGCCCACAGATGCAGACTATCATTTTCTAAAAGCCTCTAGTAGCATAGATTCTTCTTTCACTTCAGGGTGACACAGTCTGTCTTTGTTATTTTGTGAATTTACAGCTTGCACATCTGCATTGAATCTTATTTAAAAGGAAAAATATTATAAATTATTTTGCCTATTCATCATAATCATAGTCAAGATGACTGATTTTTTTTTAAAGTTTTTCTTACTAAAATGCAGCTTTATTATTTGAATTAGGCATTTAGTTGGATTACATATACTTTGCAAAGGCAACTTTGTTTGTTGGAATTATCATAAACTATGCTTTAAATATTAGAAAGTACACATATTATGAGATTTTAAAGAATTTCTTTTGTTTACCAGCCATGTAATCTTGAGCAGCGTTGTCATGAGCATTAGCTGGTATATATAAAATGTACCTAACAGAGTAGCTGACACATAGAATATAGCTAATGGAAACATTAATATTACTTTGTTATAGAATGGTGTTATATATTAGCTTAGTTTTGAGTTGGAGTCCCTACTGACTACAATTTAAATGTACAAACCATTTAGATGATCTTCTGTAGGCCATAGTAGATAGAGAAAATCATGAGATTGTTCAATAAATTGTTAGTTCAGTAAATATTTTAAAATATGTTCAACCCAAGTAATTTGTCATTCTGTTGGGTATAACTACAAATTAGTTAGTAATTAGTTCCATGTGGATTATAAGTTTTACTTGGCAAATAAACTAAACATATACGTTGGTATCCTGTAAAGTGAAAGTATGAAAATACAATTAAGAGAAATAAGTTTAAGGTAAATGACCATGTAACATATGTATATCTTTCTGTTAATCAGCAGATCACTTTCAAAGCAGGTGGGAAGGTAGGGGCACACCAGAGATTTGGAGATGACTTTTGAACTACAACCCCCCATCTTTACCCCACCCTACTCCTTCCTTCTATCCAAAATCTTATTTAAGGATCTTTGAAAAATTAGAATTGTTATTAAAGGGAGTAATTCTACATACGAGTACAGAGAATGCAGATCACTGTAATGTTAAAAATCACATATTAATCATGGAATATTTTTGTCACTTAACATAGTTTAAACAAGATTCTGTGCATTTAAACAGGAACATAACACCATTAAACGTTACCCAGCTTCTTAATATTTTCATTATTCATACATATATGTTAAATTATCAGTTATGTAAAATATTTTATATGTATATGTATATATACATTACATATTTGCTGGGGAAAAGACTATTTCTGCTTGTTTTTACCACACAATAGATTAAATAGGGTATGTAGTGAATTCATATTATCAATACTAAAAATTATTAGTATTCTGGTTTCTGATCAGGTTAATATATTATCGGTTTTAGTGATAATAGTCATTCCTGGACACAACTCAGTAAGCATTTGAGTTAGAAATTGTAATATGCCCTTCACTTACAGTTTTTGCATTTTTCATATAACTTGAATTATTTGTTTTGTTAATTACTTTTAATTATATTTATATATTTTTATACTTTACTAGTTCTTGGGATTACATATTTGATTGTTTACAAAACACATAATTTACTATATGTTTGTAGATACCACCTTAGAATACTTGAAATAATCATCCATTAACTCAAAAACACATTAAATAATTTACAAATTTATAGTCTTAATTTCATCAAGATCATACTCTAAAGCATTCTCTTTACCTACTGATACATCATATCACTGATATTATCTTCATGGTAATAGACCATACCTTCATGGTAATGAGGTAGTAAGACATATTTAGGGCATTTATTTAAAATACTATTTGTTTGAAAACATTTACTTTTGTAAACATTTTAGGAGAAATAATAAAACAGTTTTGTGACTTTGCTCAATGTTGAGTCCTTAGTTACTTTTTTATCAGATAACATTGTTTTATGTGCTTAATGTTTTACCTTTTCAGAATTTATAATGATCATGAATGGAAACATAATATAGGCTGTATGAATCTGTTATTAATATGCATGAAAATAAAAATACTTTAAAATGATAGCAATTCAGAAAACTACTAACTATGTATGATACTTAATATGCTGAGTTTGTCAGTTATATTTGTGTATAATACTTATTCAAAAATTACCAGTGGTATACATATAGTTTAAGGGTATATTTATTTCAAAGCAAATACTGTAATTTTTAATTTTTCTAACAATTATCCTGTAATTTATTTATTTATTTTTTTTTTCAAGATAGAGTCTTGCTCTTGTCCCTCAGGTTGGAGTGCAACGGCACGATCTCAGCTCACTACAACCTCCGCCTCTTGGGTTCAAGCAATTCTCCTGCCTCAGCCTCCCAAGTAGCTGGGATTACAGGCGCCTGCCACCATGCCCAGCTAATTTTTGTATTTGTAGTAGAGATGGGATTTCACCATGCTGGCCAGGCTGGTCTCGAACTCCTGACCTCAGGTGATCTGCCCACCTCAGCCTCCCAAAGTGCTGGGATTACAGGCGTGAGCCACCACACCCGGCCAATTTATGTTGTTTTAAACATGATTCTGTATCAAAATGCAATGGGGGAGTTCCCTGACCCCTTCGTGGTACTTGGGACAGGAGTGTGGCTCCTTTGCTTGGCTTCTGTGTGGTCAAACCCCTTATGGGATAGCGAGTACCCAGATGGGCAGGTGCTGGAGCCAGAGTGAGCACTCTTGGGCTCCAGCCCCATGGTAGCATCTAGAGGGGTGTTAAAATTAACGCTTTTTTAGCCCTGCCATCTGCAGACAGAATAGTGTTAAATCAGCTCGGTGGAGAATCAGAGTGACAGCCTTTTACACCCTGCCCTCTTGGTACCTGAGTCCTTGTCCAGCATCCAGGAAGAATCAAGTCACTTGAACTTGAATGATGTTGACTGAGGAGATTTTACTGAGTGATGGAGGTGGTTCTCAGCGAGATGGATGGGGAGCAGGAAAGGGGATAGAGTGTGAAGATGATCGTTCCCGGGAGTTTGGCGGTCCTGTGGCTGATCTCCTCTCTGACTGTCTCCAGCCAAACTCCTCTCAACATTCAGATGCTCTTTCTCTTCTTTCCTTCTCTGCCACTTCGGTCTGTGACTCTGCTGCTCTTCTGCTCCTCTGTACCTCTGCTCATGGAGCTTGCGGTTTATATGGGCACAGGATAGGGGCATGGCGGGCCAGAGTGGTCTTGGAAAAGGTAACGTTAGGTCATGAAAATAGGAATGGCTGTTCCCATTTAGGATGGCAGGTTTCCAGGATTGAGGTGGGTGGGGTCTTTGCTGAGGACCCATCCTCTTCTAGCCAGTATTTCCTTGCCTCCTATCCATATCAAAAAGAGCATTCTAACCCCTTAATAAGAAGACTTAGATATCTGAAAATCACAAAGAATTATAAAACAGAATATAAATATAATTTAAAACGAATATATACCTATTAAAAGATAATAATCTAGCTGAGCATGGTGGCTCATGCTTGTAATCTCAGCACTTTGGGAGGCTGAGGCAGGGGGATTGCTTGAGCCCAGGAGTTCAAGACCAGCCTGGAAAACATAGAGAAATTCTATGCTTACCAAACATATAAAAATTAGCTGGGTGTGGGGATACATGCCTGTAATCCCAGCTACTCAGGAAACTGAGGTGGGAGGAGCACTTGAACCCAGGAGGTTGAGGCTGCTGGAAGGTTGAGGCTGCTGTACTCCAGCCTGGATGACAGAGTGAGGCCTGCTTAAAAAAAAGAGAAAAAAAGAAAAGGTGAAGAAAATAATCTGAAGTAGTTAAAGTAAGTTTGTTTGTGTTATTACAGAATATTATAGTATCACTCATTGTTTAAGAGTAGAAAAATATTGATTTAAACAAAAACTAGGTTCATACTGTGCTCCATCACCTCCTAGCTATGTAACCTTTCACATACGTTTCAACCTTGCTGTGCTTGGGGGTTTTCTTGTTGACAAAACGGGGAATGTAGTATTTTCTATCATATAAAAAAATCTATGAAGATTAAATATGATTGTCTATATATCTTCTTCCTGTCTCTCCCTCCCTGCCTCTCTCCCTTCCTTCTCTCCCTCCCTCCCTCCTTCCCCACCTCTCTCTCTCTCTGTCTCTCTTTCTCTCTTTCTCTCTTTCTTTGTTCTGGGTTGTAATTGTCTACCTATCTCTAAGCATGGTTTGGCAAACAGTACTAGCCTTTTTCAGTATCTGTTCATACCTTTTCCCATTGTAAAAAAAACTATCCGCTCTCCATGCTTATTCAGGATAGAGATGGCATTTCCAAAAACCCTTGTAGCTAGTTATGAGCATATGACTTGTTTCTGGATAATGAAATGTAAGTAAAAATGTCATTCGTGAACTTTTGGAAAACTACAAAATGTAGTCAATGCTCAAATTTTGTTTTATTATTTGGTGCGTATTTCATCTTGTTGCCTGATATATAAATGTGATAATGGATCTCACTCTAATATTTAGAAATAGTAATTGAAATCATACTTCAGGATTAGTAGGATAATCTAGAAAAAGTCTGTACTTAAGAATTATAGGACATAGTCACACAATCTTTGGATTATCTACTTCTAAATTTTAACAAAGTAGAGAAAAATGTCTTTGTCATGTAAGACTCTGTTATATTGATTTTTTGTTGTTTACTTATAGACTCACTAATATTCCAGAGATTAAATTGATACATGAGTACTTTCTGTAAAAGAACTATAAAGTAAGTAAAAGAATCTTACATGAGGACTAAGACTTTTTCTCCTTTCACATAATGTAGAGTTGAGTGGTGAGCTGAATGAACCAGAATGATATTAAACAAGTTTTGAATTTAGGATTTGGTGTATTGTCTCATTTTTATGGCATTGCATATGTTATTTACTAAGAATTATTTCTGTCATATTTGAAAACTGGGAAAGGTACAATAAAAAATGACTGGATTGGAGGTTATTGAAGTTGCTGGTAGGCAGGGACACCAATAGAACTCAGCCTTAAGGAATGCTGTTTTCTGAAGATGGCTCATTGATATTCAAATATAATGAAAGAAAACTGGTGGCTTGTGAAAATATTTATATTTTGAGGTCCTTAATAAACACTTTTGAAGTTTCTGAAAAGACAAAAGTCACCAGCTTCAATATCTAGATTCAATATCTAGTTTTCTGTTTTGCATGTGTAACCTTTTAACTGCCTGTAACCTGTTTACTGCTGCTGTTGTATACACTGAAGGTAAAGTTGGCAGGCTAAAGTGAAGTATTTCGTAATGAATTCTTTGCCCAGTAATACAGGGCTTATGGTGCATTAAGTTTTATTGTTGCTGTGACAAATTATCACACATTTAATAGTGTAGACAACACAGTTTATTGCCTTCCAGTTCTGCACTGGCAGGTCTCACTGGACTAAAGTCAAGATGTTTAGGTGTTGGCAGAGCTGCATTCCTTTCTAGATGGCCTAGGAGGAAATTTTTCAGAGTCTTTTCTGGCTTCAACAAGACACTTCTATTCTGTGGCTCATGGCTCCCTTCCTCCATCTTCTTTTTGTTTTTTCAACTCTCTATATTTTTTATTATTATACTTTAGGTTCTGGGGTACATGTGCAGAACATGCAGGTTTGTTACATACATATGCATGTGCCATGTTGGTGTGCTGCACCCATTGACTCATCATTTACATTAGTTGTTTCTCCTAATGCTATCCTTCCCCCAGTCCCCCACCCACTGACAGGCTCCCGTGTGTGATGTGCCCCTCCCTATGTCTATGTGTTCTCATTGTTCAATTCCCACTTACGAGTCAGAACATGCGGTGTTTGGTTTTCTCTTCTTGTGTTACTTCGTTGAGAATGATGGTTTCTAGTTTCATCTGTGTCCCTGCAAAGGACATGAACTCATCCTTTTTATGGCTGCTTAGTATTCCATGGTGTATATGTGCCACATTTTCTTTATCTAGTCTATCAATGATGGACATTTGGGTTGTTCCAAGACTTTGCTATTGTGAACAGTGCTGCAATAAACATATGTGTGCATGTGTTTTTATAGTAGAATGATTTATAATCTTTTGGGTATATACCCAGTCATGGGATTGCTGGGTCAAATGGTATTTCAAGTTGTAGATCCTTAAGGAATCACCATACTTTCTCCCACAATGGTTGAACTAATTTATACTCCCACCGACAGTGTAAAAGTGTGCCTGTTTTTCCACATCCACTCCAGCATCTGTTGTTTCCTGACTTTTTAATGATTGCCATTCTAACTGCTGTAAGATGGTATCTCGTGGTTTTGATTTGCATCCTCTCACATGGCATTGCACGTATCTACACTTCTGCCCCCTCTTCCTCTTTTAATGAGCTTTTTAATTTCATTGGGGCCACCTAAATCATCCCAGATAATCTCAATTCAAGGTCCTCAACTTAATCATATATCCAGAATCTTGTTCCCAGGTAAGGTAACACATACATGGATTTGTAGTACTAGAACACAGACATCTTTAGGGAGTCATTATTCTGCGTAACACATATGGTTACCAAAGAGATTTATAAAACATTGCATTATGATCACTAGGTTTCTTTCCACGTGTGTGTATTCTATGACTCACTAAGTATATACACTGCTGACTCAGGAACCATTATGTTTTAGATAACTGTATATTTTTACTGCTCATCTTGAGTGTTATTTTTGCTATCAGTAAAATATAGCTGTTCTTATAAGTTTGTCTAAAAGTTGATTTAACTAGAGAGAGAGGTTTTAAACATTGAGTGGCAATTCTAGAAGTAACTAAAAGAATTTTCAGAGAAAAGAGGTGCCCCTGTCTAACAAAAAGGATCATCTGCAAATTTTGGAAGTCAAATAATTAGAATCTCAATCTACCACATCAACTTTACATTTTATTTTCAGTTTTATATTATAGCATTAAATACACACATACTTGCATAAATATAGCAAGTATGTGTGTATTTGCAAATATAGGTATAGACTAGGGTATATATACATATGAGTATATCTGTCTGTATTTATCTTATTCAATTTTATTTTAGAATCACCAAATTTGTTATTAAATATTTGAAAATTTGGCAAATTTATACTTTTTAATTAGCATTTTAACTTCAATATCTTACATGATAGAGGCATATTTGAGATTGTTGTTATTGGTATAAATATTTGATTATATTTTAGAACATATTGCTCATTCATGAAAAAGTAGCTGGAGTTAAAGAATATAAATAATGTCAATGAAAAGGAAACACTTTATTTTATTATTCATATCATAGTCACTAATGCAATACAGTTTGAGAGCAGCTAACACGGTATTTTTTAAATTACTTCCTTAATTTAATCAAGGAATCAATTTGAAGTCACTGTACTATTAACAAGGATTCTAATTTCAAAGAAAAAATAAGGGTCATATTGCCTCATAAGCCTGTGGGTTCAAATGTTCACTTTTGTACACATTTCATACAGATCATATGTTTATTGTCCTTGGGTTCACTATATGATTTCTCACACTCATCTCTTTACCAAATGTTATAAACAATTTTAAATTGTTTTTGTTATAATCTCAAACTCTGTGTATGTAATTTATTTTGATGGGAAGAGTAAAAAGGAATGGAAAATTTACACAATGTTTACATTTGTTTCAATATATTTCAAAATATCCTTCTCAGCAGAAATGAAAAAAAAAAAATCCATTTCTTGAAATTGTACTTACAGCTGTGCCTGACCTTTTTGGTTTTTTTTTTTGTTTGTTTGTTTTTTTGTTTTTGCCCCTTTTGGTGATCACTCATGTTTATGCAAATCTCTAATTTAATCAAACAAAACCCACCAGTGTTTCCACCGAAACTATTCTTTTTACTTTTCTTTAGCCCACAGAGTTACTTCTTTAAACAATGCATGAACAGTCTTAAGTGTTGTGCCTAAATATGTACAGACTTGGGTTTTTATTTATTTTTTCTTTTGCATAGAAAATATCACAAGGACTCTTCAATAATTAATAATTGTTTTTAAATTGTACCACTTCTGTTTTTTGGATTTGACATAATTTGCCTTTACTATAAACATGGTTAAATTATCTTAATGTTAAATTTTAGTTCATTTGGTGGGCATAATCAATTTACTATATAACGTCCTAATAAATTATTTAAAAATTTAATTTTAATACAGCATCAACTTTAACTCTTTCCAAACAAGATATAGCTATTTACATGAAGGCTGTGTAATATCAGTGTTCCTCTCAGGTGGGTTTATACGCATGTACTTTATTTTTCATGCTTTTAAGAAATAGTCATTAAATGCAAATCACATAATATTACCTACTGATTAATTGACTTGTATTGATTATTTAAAATATATATACAGAAGAGATTGAACTCCCTTCAGTGTTTGAATTATTAGTCTCCGAAAGATGCTTATTAAAGTATGGTAATGTATAGGGAGGAAGGAAGAAAGATGTCTTTCAGGAAAAAGAGGGAAAGGAACAGAGAGACTTTCTTTTTGCCAGGATCACTTTTAGTCACTTTACTTTTTTTAAAACCTCCACTTTTCTCTATGGAAAGCAATAAGCATGTTATTTTTGTCACTAGTTGCATTCTTTACTACTTGCATAGTTTCCATGCCTAGTATGTTAAAAGGGATGGCTATAAAGCTCTTATGATGTGGTTTCTCAGGGATACATTGCTCCAAAGAAAGGTCTGTGCATGTTTCAGCACACAGTGAGCAGATGTGGGAAGTCATTTGATCTGTGAAAGGGGAGATATGGTGGTGGCATATTTCCTGTATTTCAGGTGTGGATTCTAATTGCTAATATCGGGTAGCAGACTAGAGCAATGATAAAGAGCTAAAGGCACTGAGATAAAGACCTAATAAAGAAGCCAATTTCTTAAATCCAAATATTATATTTACCTAGTCTCATGTCTTTTTGAGGTTGATCAACACCAATATTCTTTCCTTTTTCTTTTATGGTTTATATAGTTAATTTTTTAAATTATTTAATGTGATTTTTCTTTTTAAAAAACCTCATGATTTTTAATTAACATTTTATTTGGAGGTAATTGTAGAATCATGTGAAATTATAAGTGTTAGGGAAATATAATTTAAAAGAGTCTTCTCCCAAGTCCATAAAACCTCTCCACAAAGTAAAAGAAATAAAATGATTTTAGAATTTAGTAAGCATTAAATAAGAATGTAATATGCATTATTAGCAGTCAGCTAAGAGATGCAAAAAGAGACAGAAATCTGATCCTTTCATATAACCAAGCAGATACAACTCATTTCATATGTATTTTCAAATAAGCAATAACTAGTTCTCAAGAAAGAGGACAAACTTGGCACTATTTGTCAAATGTAATTCATCCTGAATTCACTTGGTAGTTGAGGTGACCACCATCTATGTTAGCTAATTGGCTTTATCTAGAGGGAAGACAAACTTCCTTATCTCTTGATGATAGGAGGTAGTTATGCAAATTGAATCAAAGATCTCGCCTTGCTAATTTGGAGGTTAGGCTCCTGTCTTCCCATAGAAATTGGAGGTAGGGATGCTGTCTCTCTTGAGGTTTACATTTCAGAGAGAAGTCTCCCAGGTTCTTGAGAAAGCCCATCCTAGATCATAAAAGTGATGAAAAGGTCATCTAGAAGTCCAAAGGATTTATATACGTTTCAAAGAGAGAAGAAAGTACTTATAATTACACATTTTCTAAAGTAAGTGCTTTGAGAAAAAAAGAGTACTTCTTATCTTCCCTTATTATCCAGAGAGTATTATGCCTCTTACTTTAATTTACATTTGTAATTACATAAGAAATAATAACTATGAGATCCTGTGTACCCTTTACCCAGTTTCCTCAATAGTAATGTTTTACAAAACTGCAGTACATTATCAAAACTTCAATATTAACATTGATAAAGTAAAAAAAAAAAAAAAAAAAAAAAAAGAAAATGTGGATTTGTTGATATTTGTTTCAGTTGTGTTTTGTAAGAGAAATAGGAAAAATGCAACTACTGCCTCTTCTTGGAAGAAAAAACTCCGTCCTTATGATTCTTAAGCCTTCTGTTTGGTAGCCAACCAACACACAATTATTGATGCCTATGGTTTATTAAAGACAATATATTCCCATATCTTTGAATATATAATCAAATAAAATATGAATTATTTGAGTTTTATTCATGATTTTGATTATATACACCTCTTTTGTCCTCTGTGAAAAGTACATGGGATGGATTATACTGGTATGTTCCATCAACACATATGTAGGTTAAACCAGTACTTGATAGGTTTATACTACATAAATTAGCAAAATTGAAAGAGAAAGATTAGAAGTTACCAGTACTGAAGACTTGCCAGCATTTATTTTGAAAAGTAAAAATGAAACAAAAAGTTTTAAGATAAACATTCACTCTTTTTTTTTTTTTTTTGAGACGGAATCTTGCTCTGTTGCCCAGGCTGGAGTGTAGTGGCACCACCTTAGATCACTGCAACCTCTGCCTCCCGAGTAACTGGGACTACAGGTGTATACCACCAAGCTGGCTACTTTTTTTTTTCTTTGTATTTTTTGTAGAATAAGCTTTCGCCATGTTGGCCAGACTGGTCTCGAACTCCTGACCCCAAGTGATCTGCCCATCTTAACCTTCGAAAGTGCTGGGATTACAGGTGTAAGCCACTGTGCCCTGCCAACATTCACTGTTTATTATCATAATAATGTATTTCCAACTAATGAACATTTATTTTATCACCAAAATGCATACAGGTTACATATTTAGAATAAATAACTGATATTCATCATATAGGATAGTTAGAAACTTTATACAGCCAACATTTTTCTTATAAGTGATGCATTTACAATTTTTAATAAAGAAAAAGTAAGACATAAAATTTTATGACAGTATAAGAAAAAAGGGACATACAATTTTATTTTGTGTTCAATCATTGATATAGTAGGTATCTTGACCCAAGTTTTTAAATATGGTAACTTGTTTCTTGCAGTACAACATAAAGTAGAGCACAACATTCAACAGGTTTATATATTTTGTTTTCATGTGCCTTATAAAACAATTCTATATAGGTATTTTTTTAAAATTGCAAGTACTACTAATTTACTTGATTATTCAGAATGTTCTAGAAAACTAAGAAGATCTAAAATTCAACGCCCTTTAGGCTGCCTATGCCACTAGTTGGTATTACAGGCGGTGTGTAGCTAGTGAAGGCTCTAGACAGGAGGATTCATTGTGTAGCCAACACATTGGCTGGGGAACACAGGGTTGTGATTATTCCACAAGGATCACCTAAAAATTTAGCTGAATTATTCACAATAGCCACAATATGGAATCAATCCAACTGTCCATCAACGGATAAATGGATTTTAAAATGTTTTTTATATATATACACACACACACACATATATATCATACACTGTGTGTGTGTATATATATTATATGCACTGTGTGTATATATATTATATATACACTATATATATATAGTGTATATACACTGTGGAATATTATTCAGCCATAGCAGAGAAGAAAATCCTGACATTTGTGACAACAACATGGATAAATGTGAAGAACTTATGCTAAGTAAAATAAACTGAACACAGAAAGGCAAATACTGTCTGATCTCACTTACATATGGAATCTAAAAATGTCAAAAGTATAGGAGCAAAAGTAGAACAGTGGTTGCCAGAGACTAACACTGGGGGAAATGGGAAGATGTTGGCCAAAGGTTTCAAATTTTCAGTTTTAAGATGAGTAAGTTCTAGGGATCTAATGTACAACATGGTGACTATAGTTAATATTGTATAGTTTACTTGAAATTTGCTCAGAAATCAAATTTGCAGTGTCCTCAACCCCCAATCCACCCATGAAGGGTAACGTATGCATGGCAATGGATGTTAATTAATTTGACCGTGGTAGTCAGTACACAACATACATGTATAGCAAATCATCACACTGGGCACCTTGAATACATACAATTTTTAATTGCTAAATTTATATTTTATAATTAAAAAGTAATTAACTGAAGTTGAAGCCCTGGGCTGTAAACGTTGCACCAAAAGTAAGCATTGGTTCAGTGATGTGCAATAGTGAAGTACTGAGTAAATGAAAGACTAGACTTAATCCAAGGTCACTCTAAATGTGAGCTCCTTTCCATCTAGAGAGAAATGGACAAGCAGCAAATGATCTCTGGAGAAGATGTGGTATCCTAGCCATTGAAGGCAATGTATTGTATAAAATTTTTGGTGTCATAGAACATCTGGCATCCTCATGGATGGGGAAGTCAATGTTCCAAGGACAGAGGTAATAGCACTTTTAGGACAAGATAGTAATAACAGCTAGATAAAAATGTGATGTTAGTAGATTTTCTGAAAAGTGATATATGTAGGAGTTTGCAAGATGAGGAAGGCAGTAAACTTAGAAAAAGGGTGACAAAAACAAATGCCAGGCAAATGAGTGTTTCAGGCATATTTTTAAAATGTTAATAGTTTTTTAGATTACTAAATCACCATGTTTGTTATAGAAGTTTAAGAAAATTTTGAAAAATATACAGAAGAGAAATATCAGATCATTCATAACTCTCTAAACTAAACATATTTGCTCTAAAAATATTTTTTCTTTACTTTAGGAAAATAATTACAAATGAACTTGGAGATTTTTGCATTTCTTTCACATAACAGGCATATGCTATACAAAGACCATACAGATGAGAACATGAGCTTGATACAGTTTGGATAGGAAAGAGGTGGTGACATACTAAGTCAGAAATTTTAAAAAATAGAAAAAGAGACAAGCATATAAGAAAACCTGAAATATTTTAAACATAGTAGCTCACTAATGATCACTGTTAGACATGTCCTTAGGTCACATCAAACATTCAATTGCACAGAATTCTTCTTGAAGATTTGCTCATAGTTTAACGACACCGCTGTGAAAATGTACATCTAGGAAGCAGATAATAAAATGGTTAAACATCATTAATGTGAGGGATACAGACTTATGGATAAAATTGTCTTTATTATTGTAGTCATCCTTGTGGTGCATTTGGAAATTTTCCCAGGTAATTCCCTTTGTTTCCATTGCAACAGAACACGGGAAAATAATCTGATCATTTACACATCATTTAAAATGTGTTATACTCTTTTTTTTTTTTTTTTTTTGAGACAGAGTCTTGCTTTGTCGCCCAGGTTGGAGTTCAGCGGTGTGATCTCGGCTCACTGCAACCTCCACCTCCCAGGTTCAAGCGATTCTTCTGCCTCATCCTCCCAAGTAGCTGGGACTATAGGCGCGCACCACCACGCCTGGCTAATTTTTGTATTTTTAGTAGAGATGGGGTTTCACCATATTGGCTAGGCTGGTCTTGAACTCCTGACCTCGTGATCTGCCCTCCTAAGCCTCCCAAAGTGCTGGGATTACAGGCACAAGCCACTGCATCTGGCCAAAACGTATTATACTTATTAAATATTCTGAAAGTCTTGAGGATATCATGAGGAATTCGATTTCCTAGTTAAACACTTACTTTAAATAAAATATGGCATCTAGTGGTACACATAACCTTCAAACGAGCCAAAATTAATCACTTGTGATTCTAAACTAAATCCATAGATTTACTATTACCAAATTCCTGGAAACACTAATGATAACTATTATTGTTGACAAGATAGCTTCAAGGACATTAATATAGCAGCAAAACATGATTATTTAATATAATAATGTGATGATAATAGACATATGGTTGCTACATTTTGAACATAAAATTTCCATTTTCTAAAGAACTGTATTATAGATTTTCAAAAACTGAATAGTGGTATTTTTACGTAGCCAAAGAATAATGTTAAAAGTATACAGTGTTTCTTCTTGGTAGATAATTTAAAGATAACAATCACTGATTTCTAGCCTACTCATTAATATATGTATGTGTGTGTATATATATATGAGCAAGCCCATGCCTGCTCTACAGACTATCTGAATACGTAGATATGAAAGATAACTGCCCTGGAAGTTTTCTCATTGTTAACCCAAATATTAAAAACAATGCTGACCCTTTAGCTGTGAACTCTTCTGAGCCAGATATGTGAAAAAGAGTGAATAGGCAAGAAAGCACAGAGCTATGTAGATCTCCGGTTTTTCTTGGGTGTTAGGAGAAAAGTATAATGAGGTGATAAGCACTGCCTTTTCCTGCAAAACAGCATTAATTATTTCAAAGGGTCATCCTGATGCCAAAGAATGATCAGAAATCACAAATAAAATTATTTATTGGAGGCCGGGTGCTGTGGCTCACACCTGTAATCCCAGCACTTTGGGAGGCCAAGGCGGGCGGATCACAAGGTCAGGAGATCGAGACCATCCTGGCTAACACGGTTAAACCCCATCTCTACTAAAAATACAAAAAACTAGCTGGCGTGGTGGCTGGTGCCTGTAGTCCCAGGTACTCAGGAGGCTGAGGCAGGAGAATGGCGTGAACCCAGGAGACAGAGCTTGCAGTGAGCCGAGATCGCGCCACTGCACTCCAGCCCAGGTGACAAAGAGAGATTCCGTCTCAAAAAAAAAAAAAAAAAAAAAAAAAGAAAGAAAAAATTATTTCTTGAAATACAATTATATTTCCAGAATATTACTAATTTCCAGTTTAGTTAAATATGGTATTCACCAATTTGAACTGGGGTTAAAAACAGTCTCTGGGCCCAAAAGATCACTTTTTACATATGAGTTTGCTGTAAATAAATAAATGAGAATTGTACAAGGTGCAATGTGGAATTTCAAGCCAAAACAGAGTACAATGAGAACAGATATGAGGTTGATAACAAAATTTATGCTAATAGGGATTAATGGTTGAGGTTGTGAAATCAAGTTCTGCAGCCTTCAGAACATATTTTCTGACAATTTCAAATTAGTGAATTATTTCCTTTCTTGAAATTTCTATTCAACTTAAATGTCATGATACATGTTTTTATTTATTACGTACTTTCTTAAAGTATAGAAATTTTTATATCACAAAAGTAATTGTAATCACTCTTGAGAACAGGAGTCATTGTTTTTAATTTTATATTTCTCACCGTCCATCACCACAAATGCTCAATAGAAATTTTTTAATGCTTTTAAATTGGTGGATTAATCAGATGATTAATAGATGAGATGAAGCACAGAGTTGTTTTATAAAATAGTATGAATCAAGAATCATGTTTTTTTACTTTGACTTTTAATATTTATTATTTTTTCCCTAAGCTACGATGAGTCTTCAAAGATTCAATCTGAATCTTTGTTGAATAAATTGTGATTAATGATGATTTTATTAAATTAGACTTCATGTTTGTTGCAATCGCTAGCTACACGTTTGTTTCCTGTATTGTCATACTTATGAAAGCTCATGATTTAATATATTAGTTTGTTATATTATATATGCACATATATGTATACACACATACATATGTTCATGAATAAGCTAGAAATCACTGATTGTTATCCTTAAATTATGTACCAAGAAGAAAAGCCATCTGCAATGTGTACATATACACAAGACACTAGTTAATGCTCCTGTCTTTACTGTCACTATCAACACCTGTATTTTTTATTTCCATAGTTTAAAAATTATTTTAAAAGCGTAGAAACAGGTTATATAATACACCAAAAATCATTTTAAAGAAGAAACAAAGAAATTGCAAAATAAACTCCTCATGTAATCAGATAATCCAAATATGTTTAAGCCAAATAAAATTGTATTCATAAAGAAGAAAATGGTATTAAAATTTGTGGATAAGGGTAGGAAAAAAAGACAATTTTGAAGTTATCTTTAAATTAAATTTAATATGTTCAATTTGTCTTTCAGAGATATTTTAGATTATCAAAATGACAAATTAACTTCTTAGAGTACGCACTTATTTAGTGGCTTAAAAATGTAAATGAAAAATTGCCACAAAATGCAACTGTTTTTAAATCAAGGATTAAACTTTGTTGAAGAGAAATAGATGTGCAGTCCACTAAAAGTAGAGATAAAATAGAGATAATTACCTGTTATTAATATTTAATGTTTAATAATTAACTTTTTTTTTTTTTTGGAGAAAGAGTCTTGCTCTGTCATCCAGGCTGGAGTGCAGTGTCATGATCTCAGCTCACTGCAAGCTCCGCCTCCCGGGTTCACACCTTTCTCCTGCCTCAGCCTCCTGAGTACCTGGGACTATAGGCGCCCACCACCACGCCTGGCTAATTTCTTGTATTTTTAGTAGAGATGGGGTTTCACCATGTTAGCCAGGATGGTCTCGATCTCCTGACCTCGTGATCCACCTGCCTCGGCCTCCCAAAGAATAATTTACTTTTTAAATTACACTTTAAGTTCTGGGAAACATGTCCCAGAACTTAGAGTATAATAATTTACTTTTCTTTTCATAAAACAATATTTGTTTTCAAAGATACTTGCATTTTACTCAATACAGTATTATTCCAATTAAATAAAATGAATATACATCCTTTACATTAGCTAAATGAGTTTGGCTTAAAATGTATATCTCAGAAGTAAAGAAGTATTAAAATAATGTAGGTATTTACAGAAAACATAGCTTTGCTAAGGTTAACTTTGTGAAGCTATTGCATGTCAAAATGTTAAAATTTTGAAAATTTAGCAAAAGTTATATACATGTATTATTTAATATACGTACTGTTTCAAATAAAAGCTCAGTTTAAATAAATTCAAGTTGTACACTAATCTCTTCAAGTAAACCATCAGATATTGAGACTACTTTTAATTTTATAAAGTGAATTCATAATAAAAATGTCTATAATATATTAATATTTTAATTTCAAAAATGTATATTTTTATTATGATAGTGAATAAAGAGCAGTGATAAACAGACTGAGCTATTTTTAATGAATGTTAATGTGCAAAGTAAAAATGCTTCACGTCAAGGACAGTAGTAATTGTGTGAATTCTAACACACAGTAATATCAAATGCCCATGTCAAGATATGCAGAAATCATATTTTGAAAAGGCTCTAATGTACTCAAAATGATATTGTGTAACAAAAGAATTGATTAATGGAAACACTTTTGAATTTCCTGGTACTCTCTTGAGACTTTCCAATTCTGAAGATTTAATGAATGCTGAACAAAGTGTGGGGTACCTCTTAAGCCTCATCTATCACCAAAGAGCCACAAAGTTATATCCCAAAAAACAGTTTCATGCCATAAATTTTACTAAATGTATTGAGTTATCCAAAATTAAAGATCAATCTTGAAAACAGTCTGATTTTTGGCATTTTGATACATAAAACCATTTATTATTTTATACAATGGAATAATTGCTTTAATTGCTTACCACAGTAATTGTATTTTCTAATTAATTGAACCAACAAAGTTTTAGTTATGTTAAACCCCTAAATATTGACAATAATTTGATTATAATTTTGTAATTATTTATTGTAAGCTCAAAATATGTTTAAAAGTAAAATATTTTTAACCTATATCATCAAGGGTATGTAACAAATTAAGAGTGTACTAAAATTTCATTTCTTACCTACTGGATTGGTAAAAATCCTACATTATCAAGATGCACTGGAGAATCCTGAGTAACATAATTTTGAAACATAATTGTAAATAACTCATTGTATTTCAGATACAAGTTTTCTAATATTTTCAAAAGCTGTGGTTGCTGAAGAGTCTAGACCTTCTATGCCCCAGTTACCTCCTGCCAATGGAGCGTTTGTGATTGTGCTAACCCAATAGCAGATTCAAGATGTGAAATTCAAAGTATCTGAATGTTTCCCAGGCTGATCTTCACCCAGTGCATTCACTGGTTTGGTGATGTAGAAACACACGTATCATGCACATTGTGTTTATCATATCTGTGGAAACATGACTACTTTTTTTTTTTAATGTAAGATTTAGTTCAAGAATCTTATTAATGTAAAATGGCAGGCTTTCAGATATAGTGGAATAAAACCTATTTCTATTATTCCAAACTCTTTCTCTCTCTCTACATACACACATACACACACACACGTATATATATAGCCATATATATACGGTTATACTAGTTTACCTTCCCATCAACAGAGTGTAAGAATTCCTCTTCTTCCACATCCTAGACACCATATATTAGCTTTCATCTTTTTGATGAAAACTAATGGTGAAAACTAATCAGGGTGAGGTAATATCTCATGGTAGTTTTGATTTGCATTTTCCTAATTGTGATTTTAAGTATGCTTTTCATATACCTGTTATTTGTATCTCTTCTTTTGAGAAAGGTCTATTCAGATATTTTGCCCATTTTTAATCATATTATTATTATTGTCATGCGTGTCTGTGTGAAGAGACCACCAAACAGGCTTTGTGTGAGCAATAAAGCTGTTTATTTCACCTGGGTGCAGGCGGGCTGACTCCGAAAAGAGTCAGGGAAGGGAGATAAGGGTGGGGCCGTTTTATAGGATTTGGGTAGATAAAGGAAAATTACAGTCAAAAGGGGGTTGTTCTCTGGCTGGCAGGAGTAGGGGTCACAAGATGCTCAGTGGGGGAGCTTTTTGAGCCAGGATGAGCTAGGAAAAGGAATTTCACAAGATAATATCATCGCTTAAGGCAAAGACCGGCCATTTTCACTTCTTTTGTGGAGGAATGTCATCGGTTAAGGAGAGGCAGGGCATTTGAACTTCTTTTGTGATTCTTCAGTTACTTCAGGCCATCTGGGCATATATGTGCAAGTCACAGGGGATGCGATGGCTTGGCTTGGGCCCAGAGGCCTGACAATTATTATTTGCTATCTTGTAATTTGAGTTTTTTGTATATTCTGGATGTTAACCCCTTGTCAAATGGCATAGTTTGCAAATATTTTCTCCCATTCTTTAGATTGATTCTTCTGTTGATTGTCTGGTTTGGTTGTAGAAACCTTTTAGTTTGACTTAATCCTGTTTTTCTATATTTGTTCTTGTTACATATATATATATATATATATATATATATATATATAATTTTTTTCTTTTTTTGAGACAGAGTCTCGCTCTGTCGCCCAGACTTGAGTGCAGTGGCGCGATCTCAGCTCACTGCAAGCTCCGCCTCCCGGGTTCAGGCCATTCTCCTGCCTCAGTCTCCTGAGTAGCTTGGACTACAGGAGCCCGCCACAACGCCTGGCTAATTTTTGTATTTTTAGTAGACATGGGGTTTCACCGTGTTAGCCAGGATGGTCTCCATCTCCTGACCTTGTGATCCGCCCACCTTGGCCTCCCAAAGTGCTGGGATTACAGGTGTGAGCCACTGTGTCCGGCCATTACCTATGTTTTTTAAGTCTTATCCAAAATATCCTTGCCCGGACCAATGTCATAAATTGTTTACTCCATGTTTTCTTTTAGTAGTTTTATAGTTTTGGGTTTTATAAGACTTTAATCAATTTTGAGTTGATTTTTTAAAGTTTTATATATATAATTTAAAACCTTTAATTTTATACACACACACACACACACACACACACAGCCATCACTTTAAATGACATTATCTTTCCAAAGAAATTGTTTGTTTGGTACTTAATACAAGATAAAGATGTTACATAGAAAAAAATGCTAGAATTCTTTAAGGGGTGACCATCCAAAAAGATACATGCCATCCTTTTGCACTTAAATACGCCATATTTTAACTTTTTGAGGAGGAGAGGAGACTTGGAAAGGTATTATCATTAGAAATACACGTGGTCTAGAATGCAAATCATGTAGACTTTTGTCTTGATTGATGTTATGAAATGAAGAGTTCTGAATTTAGTAAAAAAAAAAAAAAAAAAACTCCAAGGAGGAAGAAAAAATAGATATATTTATATAAAATATAGGCACCATGTTATATATAGGCACTATATTTTTAGGCATTCACTGTGTCATAGTCCAAGCTTGGTTTTTATTTAGTTGGACATTGCAGATGGCAAAAACAAAAGGGCCAGCATTTTCATCTTACACATTTTATTAGCACTTTGTTTAAATAAAAAAAAATACTGCTGGGAGACCAATTGCAGAGCTCACAGGCCACATCAACTGATGAACTCCAGGATGCTACTCAGACCTCAATATTTTCTAGAATACTAAAAATGCTGGCAACAAAATAAAAAATGTATAAGATTAAAAGAAAGAGATTAAAACATATTCAAAATCCTCATCAGACCTTAAATTATTCTCCTAAAATCATGCAATTTCTATTTCATTGTCTATCCAAAACAAAATAACCGTAGTAATTGGAAATGTCTTCTTTTATTTATAATGCCTACATATAAGGTGGTCTTGTCAAGATTAATTGTTTTCATTATATTGTTTTATGTTTTTATAGTCTTCACTTTTATTACTGAGAATTTCACTGCTGCCTTTTGTGTTTATTTTTGGAGAAGAATTTCAAACATATGAGGTTAATTTGGGTGTTTTTTAGTGTTTAAAAACAGTCAAAGATCTATTAATAGTCTATAAGTATTAATTTCAGTATCTGGAAACAAATGTTGTCTAAAGTTTATTCAGTTTGGTAGTAAATGATTAGTAGGCCAATAATTTCAGTGTCATTGATTCATTACATATTAGCCAAATTGCATTTGTATATAGTAGGTTTTAATCATCAAGGGGGCACTTTCTGAGGTTCTCTGTACTGGCCCTGTGGCGCTACACATCTGATTTCTCTTTTGTCTGAAATTTTCACTGGGAATTGTCCCCACTTCTATTCTGATCTCCAAACAAAGCTTGATTCTCCCTTTCCTATGTAAACTCCTATTTGTCCTGTGAAACTTGTTTCACATACATACCTGCTCGCTAAAAATTTTCAGCATTATTTGTTTAGCCAACCGACATTTATTTTATGCAGTTACTGAGTTATTTACATTCTTCAGTCTCATAATTTGCACACTGCATTTGTGTTTGAACTGTTTCTCCTAGGAATATGAGAATTCCTCACATTCAGAAATTGTATTTTTTTCTCTGAAATCCCAATTATTAGCATAATTTTGTCCTTGCATAGAAGAAACTAAATATTTGAACATATCAGTAAGTGGAAACTTCCATGTATCCTCAAAATGATGTCTCTTGTAAATAATATCAATGGCAGGTTCCAAGATTTGCCATTCAGATGGTATTTTCCACAAGCGTCATTGTAAGAACAGTATCTCATTGTAGATGAAACCTTTTATTTTTAACCACACATAATGGTCAATAACCATCCAAACTGAAAGTGCCCCTTGTCATTTGGGGGATTCCGTCCCAAAACAGTGGTTAATTATAATGTCATATGGTCAGAAGTCAGTACTTAATCTTGGGCAAGCTCTCCTCCAGTTACTCTTTGAGCTATGTCTAAATGGAGACAGTAGGAATTACCTTCTCATATTCTAGAATTAAGCTATCCCTATGGTACAGTTCAAATACCCAACAAATGTATGTCATTTTAAAGGCCTCTACTCTGTCACCCTGGTACCATCCATTATTGCATTTTGTTTTCATATGATAGCAAAGCAAGTGATATTGGATAAGTTATATATAAGAAATCTTCTGATTTTTCTAAGAATACTTTTACTGGGATTTTTACTGTTTGAGTCATAGGTTAACTAGAGACTAGGAGACCTAGACACTTAGAGCTAATATAAAATAGCGAAATCTTTTTCTACTAAATTTGAATAATAGAAGTAAAACGAATAATCCCAAATATTTTGTGTTCTATACCAGAAAGGGAAAAAAGAGACTTAGAATTGATAGAAAAAAAGCCATTTTTTTAAAGAAAGTTTGTTTTATGCCAAGATACAAGTGATTGTAGCAGTGTGCATTTTTGTACTAATTACCACTTATTTATATATGGTATATGCCTCTGAAAGACATACTGTTTCACATAAAAATAATAACCATAATCTAGAATATATTCTAAGGAAAACAGCACATTTTAATGAAAATAATGACTAACAATATTATTGCACACTCACCATGTGCCAGAAACAGATATTTTAGATGAATTATCTCAATTAAACTTAACAAAGATATTATGAGGTAGATTTTTTTTCATTCCCATTTTGTTGGTAAGGCCATTTTCAAAAGTCTATACCATTTCCCTCTCTGCTCTCACAAGTAGAACTATGACATTATTCCATACTTGCGTAGTAGAATAATATAAAAATATCATTTATTAAATATTTTCTAATTTTATGGGTACACATGGTAAAATACACAATTGATTTCCTTGGAGATTTTTTTCTAAACATTGAGGCAAATCAACTCTTTATTCCATAGTCTTTCTCCTATCTTAGAGCTTTATTGCAGGAGGAATATCATGTAGAAAGCAGCATTTGAGTTGGCAGCTGAAGCAGAATGAAGTCCCAAAGAGTATTTTTGCATGCTTGACACCATTTAAAGAAAGCTTTTACTGCCTGTATTAATAGCAAGTAATTTCTGAAATTTCAAACTAATTCAAGGGTTACTGGTGCATTAAAATGGAAAGAGTATGAAGTCAGAAGTGAGTCATCTTATTTTACTACTCAGACATTTTTGGCACATCTGGAGTCGCCTTTAGGAAAGTATTGACTCCTCCAGAGATAGTTTTGTGCACATGCCCACTTTATTACAATTAGTACATCACTTCATATAATTCCTACTACAAGTAGTTTTAATCAGATATTAAGCCATCCTCCTCCATCCTACCAGCCATTCTCTATCCAGTTTTGTTTTATTTCTTTATGGAATTTTTAATTATCTGAAATTATTTCTTTGTAAGCTTTTGGTGGTTGTTTATGTCCCCGCACAGGAATGTGAAGTACCATTCTATCCTTGTTCAACAGTGTATCCCCAGGACCATGGCCTGACATATACTAGGCATTTTATAGTAAGATGTTTATGAACCTGTTACACAGCTAGTAACGGGCTAAGCCAAGACCGTAATGGCTGATTGTCAATTAGGCTTATTGGATAATTGATTCAGGACAGTGATTTTGTATCATGCTTTACATCTTAGAATTTAGGCCTAATCATTTTCTCACTCCTTTCATCTTGAAATTTATATTATTATTCTCTTTCTTTCTTTTCTCTCCTCTCCCTCTCTTTCCCTTGCCCGTTTTCTTCATATTTCACTGAGCCCCTCAAAGAATTCAAGGCGAGTATGTCTACATTTTTCAGCTCTGGCAAGGTTTGACTGATCTGAGTGTCACATGCTTTTAACAAGTACTCTATTATCTATTCATGAACTTGGGTGACAATGTATTTACTTGAGTCTAGACAGAGTTGTTAATCAGTTTTGACTTATTGTGTTTTCCCACAAAAAGTATCTCAAAGTAAAATTCTATTTGAATGCAGAGCAAGTAGCAGATATTAAACAATCTTCAATTCTAATATGCTTAATAAACACATAAAGCTTGGAGACTGAGTTATTTGAATGAATGTTTATAGAGAAAATACAATGCACTTAAAGACACAGTTTTTATGTTAGGCCATGTTTATGTGATCTCCAAAACATCCCACTTCAAAGAGTCAAAGAGTTCTTTGTAAATAGCGGCAGGCAAGTCATTTCATTATCAGGCTATTACATCAACACATCAGGATTCCTTCTGAATGCAGACTGTTGATATCCTTCTGTCTCCTTTCCAGCTGGCACTTTTGGACTCTCCACTGATTTTTTCAGTTTTCATCACTTCAACAATACAGTCTATTTATCATCTCACATTTTTAAAATCTTTCCTATGTTACAGGATCAAATGCCATACATCCAGACAAATTCTCTCATCTTATACTCCAATAATAGACTTGGATTTTCATTATAGATTATTACAAAAATACCTTCATATTGCCGTAATACCATTGTACCATTATAGCAAAATGAAATTTTCTAAGGTAAAGAAAATAAATTATCGTTAGCATTTGTTTTGATATCCTGAAATATAATAGATGTTTCCTGTTTTGCAAGAGATACAAATTATTTATGGAAGGAAGAAGTTAATTATTTCATCAGACATATAGTTATAAAGAAAACAATATCTACCTCACCTATACTTAATGCTTTAGTACAAAATACAAAGCACTGGAAAAACTAAATAAGAAAAACCATGTTTTCAGCTTCAATTTTGGATAATAAAATAGGATTGTATGGTTTTGTTTTGCATGCCTTTTTTTTTTTTTGTATTTTGTTTGTCTTGTTTGGAAGAAGAAAGATTATTCTTCCTAGAAATCTTATTCCTCAACAAGGATTTTGAATGTCATAACATATTGTACTCTATGATCACTTAATGAAACCAAGATGTTACACATGATCTACAAATGTTATGACGAGGTGTGAAATACAGGTCAGTAAGCAGCCTGATTTTAGGGTAGATTATGATTAATTGACTTTTTTGAATGCCATGGCTAAGGTAGATTATATTTCACGTATTAGTTGCCACTTTTTTCTGAAGCAACTCAGAATAAGTGCCTAACTCTGCCAAGCTCATCATACTTGACATGGCCTGTCATATTTGCTTCTTTGTCATTTTAATTTCTTTTGCTATTATCTTCTTTTGATAATAAAATACAGAAGTTCAATTTATTTCTTATGATAGTTGCTATTTTTCTAAATATGGACATTCTCCTACACTCTCAGTGGGAGTGAAGAATGAGATGCCATTATTTTTCAATGCTGAGTAAAGGAAATGCATGTTGTTTGTATCTTGTAATGAGAAATTTTCTAATACATTTGGCCACTTTGCTTCATGTTGCACAAAATACAACTCACAATATCTACATAGAACAATTAGTAGAGATCTAATAGATATCACAAAAATACAGATTAATGATGACTTGCCAGCACTGGCTATGTAGAAAGGAATCTGGCAACATAGTCTGGATTAATCTATGTCAGCTTTCATGAAATGTTTTATTATTCCTTCAAACTTAGCATGGGAGAATATGCAGAAAGGCATGTAACAAGACTTTAATTTTAAAAACAAATCATGTATAGTCTTAAAACAGTAGTCAAAACACAGTAAATGATATTCCTGGTGAAACTGGATGAATGAATTGTCCATAAAAGCAGCAGAAAGGAATCCTTATTCAGGATCAATGAAACTTTAAAGTACTCTTCTTGAGACAGGATACTAAAGAAAACTTACAGAATTTCAGTGTTATTCTAAAATGTATCTCACAATCCATGTTATCTTCTTTCAAATGCACAAAATATTCCTTTTGTGACTCTAATGTCATATTTTAACATAAAACCACAATAAAGAATGAATTCTATATAAACATTTGCAAATATGTCTAACAAAAATTCCTTTGTGTATGCTTTCCAAAGGAAGTTACAAATTTATTAAGACAATTTTCTTGATCCCCATTCATCTATATTTAGTCCTTTAACTAACATCCAAATTTTCAGCGTTTGATGTATTATGTCACTGTCTTTGCTCAGGTTGCTGTTACAAAATGCCATACACTGTGTGGCTTATACAATAGGCATGAATTTCTCACAGTTCTAGTGGGCTGGGAAATCCAAGTTCAGTTCCCAATGAGAGCTTTCCTCTTGGTTTGCAGACAGCCACCCTTTGGCTATGTCCTGGTATGGCTGAGAGAGAGGGATCTAGTCTCTCTTTCTCCTCTTATAAGGACACTAGTTCCACCATTGGGACTCCATACTCGTGAGTTTATCCAAGCCTGATGATCTCCCAAAGGGCCTGCCTGTAATTCCTTCACATTGAAGAGTAGGGGCTCAACATATGACTTGTGGGGAAACAGTCTTCAGTCCATAACAACCCTTTTCTGAGGAAACAATTAAAAGAAGGTTTAATTTTTCTTTTATCTTACTTTTCACTACTATTTCCAAAATAAAGCTTTTCTCTTAAAAAAATTGTTATTTTACGGTCTTATTGCTACCGTTTTATTTGATTTAGGATGAGGTAAATAAGTTCAACATTGCAGTAAAAAGATATTTTTCTCCAATATTTACCCTAAAAACCCAGTGACTCCTGGATTAAATCTCATGAAAGAGTGCTTCCTCCAAACCCTGACAAGACTGGGCCCCTCAGAATTTTTAACTCACACAGATTAGGCACATAGTAGGCACTCATAATTGTTAAGTTTCATTATATTTTCTAGGGGTTCTAATACATTAGAAATGAGCTTATGCTAGTTTCACACACATGTCTAAATCTTTTTGTATTCTAATTTATGAATGGAAATTATATTGTGGAAAGAATGATTAGGTATTTTTAAAAATGTAAATAGAAAATACCATGTTAAATGTCATATTAATGCTGAAGTAATATACTTTGCCATGTAAAAAAGGGGAAAAAAACTCACAAAGTGTTGAAAAAAAAAATACCATTCCTTTCTACAAAGGGGGAAAACTGAATAAAACTTTATTCAGTGGTAAAAGTAAATTGGAGTACTATTTATGATTTAATGCTAAGAAAAATTTGACTGAAGGATAAAGTCAAGTGGGCATACTGATCTTAAATGTGTAACTGACTTAAAAAAGAATACATAAATGTTAAACTTGAGGCTGAGGTTTATGAAAAGCCTATTTTTATTAATTATTGGTATTTTTAGCTTAAATAATTATCTGTAAAAGTAAATAAGATATTTTGGTCAATCCAGTAATTAAAATACAGTTCTTTCCCTTGCTTTATATCTTGTCAGCCTTACCACAAGCCACTTTACTGAATGTTCTATTTATTTCTATTAATATTAATGTAATTTATTTATTATTTTTGGTAAAATTAGCCACATAATTTCTAGGAATTTAAGGAAAAGTAGTAGAAAGGTAACATACCTGTCCCTAAGTTAAGTTCAAATGGCTACCATTTGTCTGTGGGCAGAGGCTACTATTTTCATGCCAACAAATAGTGGCTGTTCAATATGTGTTTCTGTAACTTAATTCATATGAAATTAACTGAGTCCAGATTACATGTCTATATGATGATTTTTAATCACAAATATGTAAAGTAAGAAAGGAAATAATGGGATGTATAGTCTATATAAAAGGAAATGGAGTGCTGAACATACACCATCACTATATGGAAATATTAAATTTTCCTCTGAAATCAACATTTATTAGAATCCATATATAAATCTGTGTGTCAACATGTGAAAGTAAGTGTAAAGTTTGTATAATAACTACTTTCTTATATAGTGGAGATGAAATTATTTTATGTTGAATAAGGAAATCTAATAAAAATAATATATATGATTCATTTTTTCCCATTTTATGAGATATGTTCATAAATTTGACCTCTAATTTGACAATCTCAGAATACATATGTCATGTGACATTTATACATGAATTAATACATAAAGATGCGATGTCTTTGAATTCAAATTCATGCTCTCAAGCCATTAAGCAAATCCATGCTACACAGATGTAGATATATTTTATTTTTAAAACATACAACTATCAATAGTGATTTTTTCCTTTTACAATAAAATACTTCACAACTTTTTAAATAGACACATGATAATTATCAATTTTTCCACTTATTTATTCAGATATTTCTTTACCATCTACTTTACTCCAATGTTGTATTAATTCTTGGAATTATAACAATGAAACGCAAATATTCTGTCCATACTGAACACACATTCTTTCATTGAATAATGACTGTAACTGCACAATTGAACAGACTCCTAATTGTGTATGCTTAGCATTAATATCTGCCGTGACTACTGAAATTTGTTTCACTCATTTGGACTCTTCACATTAAATAACCCTCAGGTGAATGTATGAGTTTTGAATCTCACACCTGAATTATGTGCAGCTGGCCCTTTTAAGAACAGTTTCTGAATATGAGTTTCATGAAGATAAAAAACAAAGCAGCTAATTAGGTATAGTACTCTAAAATTCAGACTTATAGTAAACATTTGTCATCACTCTAAAATGCAACATTGAGGTTAAAGTCTAGTATTTATTTTGATCCATCTACTTCTAGAATGATGGGATATTTGTAAATATATTAAAGATAATCTTATTGTTTCCATATAGAATTTCTTAAATCTATCATCCTTGAGATTTCAAAACATTATCTGTCCAATGAGCTTCATTTGTGATGATATTTAATAAATATATATATATAATATGTCATTTTTCAGAAAATCTTGTCCAGACATTGTCTCTGTCAATTATAACAACTGAATTTCTAACTACCATCAAATTGTTTAATATTGAATGATATATTAATATATTTATGCTTCTTTTTAGCAATTACACACCTCTGTGTTTTTGAAGAGCAAGGAAATTCACTGATACACTTTCTAAGTAAATTTATTTTTAAAAAGTTTTTTGTTTTCATAAAATAATATGGTTAAACTCAAACATAATTTTATTATTTGAATGAAAATGTACTGAAAAATATCTTTAAACCAGAAGATATATATATAAGATATATATAAGTATCAAGAAAATATGGGGGATTTTACAGATACTTTGTATGCTATCAGATAGTTTTAACGTGTAAACATGAAGGTTACTAAGTAAAAATGGGAACTCAATTAAATTACTAAGTATGCCAAGTAAATTAAATCAACGTAAGGGTGGAAAATTCCACTGATAAGTATATGCCAGATTAAAATTGAGAAAATATGCTGTAACAAATGATCCAAACTGAAATCAACTCCATATGAATTTAATAATGTTTTGACTATCTGACTCAATAAGCCCAAAAGTATAGTTAAAAATTAAAGTCATCTAAACTAAGACAAAAGAATAGGCTTCTGAGTAAAAATAATGTTAGAATGTATAACTGTATTCAAAATTAATTCATTAATTGGTTAAACCACCCACTTTTTATTAAGTTAATGCTGTACACAACAAAGCAAGTGTAGTAGTGTTATCGGATCCTTGAGTTGTTGCTTTTCCAGTCAGAAACTTCTGTGACCATTGGTGCCTTTGCCCGAGTTTTTATTGGGCCCATTGGGTCCCCTCAGCCTGGCAGGCTGTGCTCAGCTCACGCTACTGGCCTGGATCCCATGCCTGCCAAGGGTGAGCAGGGTGGTGAGGGGTCTGTGAGTGAGCGAGTGTGGGGTCTGGC
This sequence comes from Macaca mulatta, assembly GCF_049350105.2. NCBI lineage: Eukaryota > Metazoa > Chordata > Mammalia > Primates > Cercopithecidae > Macaca > Macaca mulatta. Next base: position 80,425,465 of record NC_133422.1, read on the forward strand.
CACTATGCACAGTCAGGCATACTGGCTTCAGCGGGGCCGGCAGCTCTGGGTGCTGGCACAGGCGCTGGCTTCCTGCAAGTCTGTGGCTGGGTCAGGCATACCATAAGCAGCTTCCATGGCTGACACTGGGGAACGAAGTGGTGTCCAGAAGCTTGGAGACAGCAGGAATTGCAGAGCCCTAAAAAGGGTGTCAAAGTCCTGGCTTGGGAAGCTCCTGGGTCTGGGCTCCCTGAAGGTCCACAGCTCTTCTCTTCTCTCTTCTTTCCTTCTCGTCACTCACAACGTGGTGAGGAAGGGGTGTGTTTTAGCTCTGTTTGTGTTACGGCTCTTTTAGACCCACCATTCATTAGGTCCTGAGTTCTTGTCCTGAATCCAGGAAGAATGAGGTACACAGAAAAGTGGTGTGTGAGCAAAACAAAGAGGAGCTTTACTGAGCGAAGGAACAGCTCAGAGGAGACCCACAACGTCTAGCTCCTCTCTGTAGCCAGGGTGTCCTGATGAGTGTTCAGCTCTTAGCAGAGAGGGTACCTCTTCTCTGCCTGCAGGTCATCTCCACGAGTGTTCAGCTCTCAGCAGAGAGGAGACCCAGGAGTTGGTAGCTCCTCTCCACAGCTGGCAGTCACACCATCTCTCCGAGTCTGGCTGAATCTGGGGTTTTTCTGGGCCTCAGGGGGGAGGAAGTGCATGCTGATTGGCCCATGGGAGGCCATGCGTGAGCCCAGGAAAAAGCATGAAAAGTTCCCCATTCCGGTCCATGGGACTGGCAGCCTGGCCCCTGGGATTCAGGCCTTCCCTGGCTTGAAGGTGGGACTTCACTGGGGATCCACCCATTCCAGCCCAGATCTTGTCTTCCTCCCACTGCTGTGTATGGCACCCAGGTTGTTCATCCTGAGGGGCGCCTACAGACCAGCAATAAGCTACCTTCGGCACCCTCTTCACCTCCCTCCCATGCTTGTTGGTATCCAAAGTCCAGAGGGGACTGAGGCAGCAGGGAGCTGGCGTGTCAGTGCTGCCCCAAGCATGTGCACACCTGCCCAGATTGAGATAGTCCCCGGGTTCAGCCTCAACTTTTCTCTGAGATTGGAGTGAACACCGACAGCAGGGAGAAGCCAGGTAGCAGGAGCAGGCACTTTTGAGCCTGCATGCACAGGGAGGTCCTTCCCAGGCCCCCAAGAGTGCAGAGATGCCTGGGTCCACGGCCATGGTCTGGGTGGCTGCAGCTGCTTCTGGGAGGGCAGGGCTCCTGCCTGCTCCTGGCCCCCAGTACTATAGGAATGCGTGTCCACAGCCATGGCATTGTGGCTGCAGTAGCAGCTGGGTAATTCCTGCTGCATCAGTTCAGGTTCCTGTGCTCAGGGTCACATAGCAGGGTGCCTCAGGCCCAGCTGCTGCAAGAACCTGCACCTGATGCTTGTGCCCATGGACTATGTGTGGTGTCTGTGCTCCAAATTCTGAGCCTCAACCTCCAGGCTGGGCAGGTAGATTCATGGGACATCGGTGGCAAACACCTTGGTGATCCATGTGTGTGGTGCCCATCCTGGGCAAACAAACCCAGGTGGGCAGCTTTTCTTTGCTGTTCTTCTAGTTTGCCTCCTCTGCATTTTCTCCACAGGGGTGGCAGGTGAGGTGCAGGTGGCATGGTGGCCCCAAACAGCCCTGCACAAATGAACCTGATGCTCTTGGTGCCGGCCTCACAGTTCCTGACTCTGCCTTCAGCCAGGTGCTTGTGGGCTCTCGGGATGTGATGGGGAGCAAAGTTGAGGCCACGGTAGAGGTTCTGGGCCTGGGAGCAGGTCCTGCCTGACTGTGCGAGGAGGGGGATGGTGCAGTTGGTTGCCTTCGGGGCGTGGGGCACAGGAGACGTGGGGCAGAGGGGACCCATGGAAGCTACTGCTGCTCCTGCGGTCACTCCTGCTGCCACCACCCACACCTCCCCACTGCAGCCAGTGTGATGGCAAAGGCTGCTCCAGACGGCCCACTGCTGTCATCAGTAGTTTCTGTGATTAACGCTGTTGGAGATACTAAGACCACCTAGTGTCTGTATCATCCAGGGTCTTAATCTGTGAAAGGGCAAATACGGCAAGCTCAAAAACTAACTTTAATATAACAAGTTGAAAGGTACCATCATTCCCTTGGTCCCTGGGTTTTATAGGATTTCTTTTCATCTTTCACCCATAACTTGGTACATTTTAATGTGTGATGCATGTTTACACATGTCGGAATTTGTACAAAGGTGTACAGCCTGTCCCTCTTACAGGGTTAGGGTCCTGTGATTGTTCTACTCTCTCCATGAATAAGTAGGAAGTTTTACTTCAGTTTGGAGTTGATAAACTGGGGGGAAAGAGGAAAGCTTATTTGGGAGACAAATTGACCAAGCCATTTTTTATCGGCTTTAACACCTTGCTGAAAAAAACTTTATTTTCAATTTTTATTATGTTTCTTTACACTTTTTGTTCCTTTTTAAAAATATGTTTCAAGCTTAGAAGTTAGTTTGAAATATTAAGTTATCACCTTTCTCAAGTCACTCTTTTAAAAGCTGTAAATATCTGTTACTATCCTTTTATCTCAGTTTATATACACATGCTTAAAAACTTGTTTACACAATGGCCCAAATAATACTAAAGTAAAAAATCCTCATATATTAGATTTGCTCAATAACAAGAATGATTAATATATTTTCCCTGTCCTGATCATGGTCTATTTAGCAACGTAGATATTTAGGAAATGAACTCAATATATTAAATTAGTATTAGATCATAAATAAGCAAATGATGCATTGAAGCTAAAAATACACACACATATTTCCTGGTTTAAATAAATCGACCCAATATTCCCATAGATAGTTATTTTTGATAAACATAGAAATGGACTCTTCTGATCTTAAAACTTGCAACTTATATTTTTTTACTTGAGTTCTTCTCTTAAGAAATAACCTTATGGCCTCTCAGAGTACCGGAGAACTGAAAATCACCAAAACTGAAACTTCAGACAATGAGATGCTGAACCACTCATTCATCATGATTGCTTCCTTGCCCCTCCCTAGTTCTTGTTTTCTTACACACATTATTACATTCCTTCCCTGCTATGTTAGCCCCTCATTTTAGTTGGTCAGAGAGATGGATTTGAGACTGAGCTCTCATCTCCTCAGCTGCAGCATCTGGTTAAAGACTTTTTCTTCTTCAGCAATACTTGCCATCTTGGTGATTGGCTTTCTGTGTGGCAAGGAGCAGGACCTAGACCAAACCCCTGGTGTTTTGGTAGTAAAGCATGTAGGGTTCCCAGATAAGTCACATTTAAATAGAGTTTTGTGCCAATAAAATATATTTATTTGATAAGCAAGATTAGAAAGAAACTCAGGCAGACAGGGACAACTTACATAATGTACAGAATCAAGGAGTAAAACACTCCTAATATCAGGAGGAGAAAACAATTCATGGTGTGTAGATCATGGATACTGGGTTGGTTGTACAAGGTCAAGACAGAAATATGTATTTTTAGTTGACAAATTTGTATATATTTATTATGAACAATATGATGTTTTGAAAACATCAGACAATGAAATTTATATTGTGGAATGGCCAAATCAAGCTAATTAGCACATGCATTACCTCAGATATCATAGAGGGATTCAAAAAGAAGCACAAATTCTTCAAATATTAGAGACATATCATTGTTGGTTCTCAGTTGCTTTTCCCAACACACGGTGATAGGGAAGGGTGTAGGGCACCTTTGATGAGATCACAGGTGTGGCCTATGAGGGGCTTGTGTGGCTTAGAGGGGCCTACCCTGGGCTTCCTTGTGTTACCTGTGGGTGCCTCTTGCCAACTGATCAGAGGCATCTGGGGTGAGAAATACACCCATGTTGGCATCCTTGACATCCTTTAGGAAGACCTGAAGTGGGAGCCTTGGAAAGTCAGGATCCAGAAGGAGGACATTTTGCTCTCTTGAGCATTTGCTATCAAGTGAGCTGCAAGGCTTTTCCTGGAAGGTGGGTGCCTGGTTACTAGCATTCTAAGTTCTGTAGGGGTCTTTGACCAAGGAAGTGAGGTCACTTTTTCAAGGTTCCAATGTTCCTTGTATTAACTATAGTCACTCTGTTTTATAATAGATCTCTTGATCTTATTCCTCATATCTAACTGAAATTTTGCATCCTTTAACCAACGTCTCCTCAATCTCTCCATGGCCACCCAACTTTTGATAACTTTTATTCTACTCTCTGCCTCTACAGGTTTGACTTTTTCAGATTTCATATATAAGTGAGGTCATGCAGTATTTGTCTTTCTGTGCCTGGCTTATTTCACTTAACATGATGTTCTCCAGGTAAAACAAAAATCCGAATGGATTGAATGGAATTGTGACGAATCATAAAGGCTCTTAAGTATCAAACTGATCCCTTATATTTATCCTGAAACTACTAGATATGTTACCAAATTTGTTTTAAGCAAGTGAGTGGCACATTGATCATTGTTCAAGAAAAGTATGGTAGGGCTGGACATGGTGGCTCGGACCTGGAATCCGAGCACTTCAGGAGGCCAAGGTGGGCAGATTGCTTTAGTCTAGGAGTTTGAGACCAGCCGAGGCAACATAGCAAAACTTCGTCTCTACAAAAATACACAAATTAGCCAGGCATGGTGGCACACATCTGTAGCCCCAGCTACTTGGGAGGCTGAGTTGGAAGGATCACTTAAGCCTGAGAGGCAGAGTTTCAGTGAGCCAAGATCATGCCACTGCACTCCAGTCTAGGTGACACAGCGTGACCCTGTCTAAATTTTAAAAAAAGGTTGTTGGGGGGAAAGAAAATTCTGGTGGTTGTGCAAACTAAGTTAGAGGTGAGAAATTTTAATAATTTAGTGCAAATTTGTTGATAAACATAACTAAACTATAACAGAGAGAGGTGAAAAAAGAGGCATGAATTCTTCAATTATTGGATACATACCATCCTTGGAACTTGGAAAATGAATATGTATGAAGGATTACAGGAGAGGGAAAAATAAAGCTTGGTTCAAAATCTTGTATTGTTTTCTGGAAAATGGATAATGATGCAAAAACAATCATTAAAAGATCAGATTTATTATTAAAATTGTGAGATTAATTTTGGACTTGGAAGTTAAGTGTCCTCAGATATTTAATTGATGGTTGATGTCATTGAAACCAATGGAGAAGAGAGTTTCATAAAAGATGAACATAATATAATAACTAATATTAGAATACATAATAAATTTTGGTCACATTTGTTTTGACATGTGCAGTATTATTAATGCCTTGGTCAAGTATTGATTTCATACATAGTGTTTGAATTGGAAGCTACTCTGCTGTGGATTGAGAAATGAAAAGCAACGAAGGAAAAGAATCAACTAAACTTTCAGGAAGATTGGTTCTAAAGAAATGAAGAAAAGAATATACAGGGATGAGGAAGATGCTTTGCATTTCTGTTATTATTTTTGAAATGGTAGAACATATTTATATGATAAGGAAGTGGAGTAAGAAAGTACTAAGGCAAACCAGCTCACTGTTAAATAAAAATGAGGTGAGCTAGTTTCTATAAATCATGAAAATAAAATCATTTATGAATTAGAAAATTTAGATCTTTTGCAGGCATATATAGACCAAATAATTCAGCCAGTGAAGTCCAGAGTATATCAATGCTAATGTATAAAAATAAGTAAACAATAATGAATTAAATCTTATAGCTGTATAGCATCCATTCAGGTAATTATTTTAAACATACTGCAAAGACTGGAGGTAAATATTTTGTTTGGGCAACATTGTTATATGAATCTTGTTTCTCTGGAGTTAAAAGATTTAGTTTTTAATTCCAGTCTTAGCTTTTCTACCTTGAGCAAGTTACTTAAATTTTAGTAGTTTTTCACTTGTAAATTGCAAATTATACTTGTGCTTGCTTCGCCAATCATTGTGAAAAGTAAATGACATAGAACCTGATACTTTGAAAGATCTCAATGGAAAGTAACAGTTTCTTTATTAATACATAGTTTCCCAGATCTGTCGCAATACATTATCTTCTTTTATATGGTTCCATACATTTTCTTTACTTGTTCTCATAAACTGACTATTGTCTTCTTAAATAAACTTAATATTTCCAGTACAGTTATCACTCTTATTGTGAAGAAAAAATATTTTTTACAGTTTTGTTATATCATGCTATCAAATAATTTTATATTAGGCTCTTTAATCGGGTGTTGCAAAACTTTTGTTCTCCATTTCTACTTCTCTTTCTCTTCCTGAGTTCACAAATGATGATAAAACCTGCTTACTTGATGGTGGGAGTATCTAGTCTCCCACTTGATAATCTTTTGCAAGAAGGATAGTAAGAACACATAACACTAATCATCTAATACTTCAAAAGATCTTCCAGTCATCCCAGCTTTGAGCGTCACAGCTAGTTAGCCTAGAAATCCAGTAATTGGAATGTTAGAACTGATATCCTACCTTTTCTTATACTGGACTTACAACTCCATAGTTTATCCTAAGCATTTGGAAGATTTGACTCTGATTTAATAAAGCCAATTATCTAGAGCAGTGCTGCCAAATCGAACTTCGTGTGGTGATGACATGTATACTTCTTCTGTCCTATACGGTAGCCGCTAGTGACATATGGATATTGAGAAATTGAAACGTGACTAGTGTGACTAATGAACTAAACATTTAACTTATTATTTATTTATTTATTTTTTACTAAAAAAGAGTTTAATAGCTACACATGGTTAGTGGTTACAGTAAATTGGACCCCAAAGTTCCAGAGTTATCATTTTCACCTGTCCAAATGCTACTCTTAATAGTCATATTATTTTTCTAAGCAAGTGTGCTTAAAATGGGGAATAATTCTCTACATGAAAAGTCTTTGAAGTTTATACTTAAAATCATGATTAGTAATTCTGCGCAAAACAACTGATATGATCATCAGCCTTTTCTGCCTGTAGTAAGGTTGTAGCATTTTACTGATGATACTGACTCTGTACCTCTATCACAAAGGGGTCTCAATTTCTATACCAATGTTTGAGATGTCTTCAATGATCTTAGTGATGTAGAATTTTTCTTCTTGGCCATTTTGCAAGCTGGGGTACCCCAGCCAGCGACACCTCACTCAGGCCTTGCTCAGCCATACTGATGTGCCCCAGCTCACCTGTGTTATAGCTTGTACCCACATTCGGTGGTTCCTGAGCTCTTATACTATGCCCAAGAAGAATGAGGATACACTGGATATTGAAGGGTGAGGAGGACACAGAAGAATTCTGCTGAACAATGAAAACAGCTTTCAGCAGAGAAGGGATGGATGCACAGTGGTCTCCCTACTTAAAGAAAGGAAAATTCCCCATGTGGCTGGGTCTGAGGCCTTTTATGGACTCAGAATGGGAAGTGCATGCTGATTGGTTGGTGAGTATGCAAAAAAGGTTAAGTGAAGATACCACTCAAAGGTGGGCATGACAGTGTAGAAAACCAATTAGGAAAAAGTAGGTATATGTAAAATTGGTGAAAGGTGGGGATCAGTCAGAGGAAGAGCACACCAAACAGGAAGACAAGTTCTCAATTTGGTCCGAGGATCTAATTTGTAGCTTGGTTTTCAGGCTTTAAACTATCTTCGGATTGAAAGTGGGGTTTTTATCAGGGACCCTCCCCTATCTGCCTAGGCATTTGGCTGCCTCCTGCTGCTATCATTTGCTGTTTCATTATCTTTGTGTGCATGAGTGAATGAGTGTGTGTGCATGTGTGTGTTTATGTGTGTGTGTATGTTCAGGGCAATTTGGGGTGAGTGATGCTGGAGATTCAGGTAGACAGTTAGTATTAAGACTGAATTCAAATGCAGAGACTTCACAGGCTATCAAAGAAAAGGCTCAGAGGATATTGACCAAAAAATGACCACTAATATCTAGTCTGTGGGAACACCAACTTCATGTTCTTTTATCATCTCAGTGGTTATTTTAGTAATCTCCTTGTTCATTTCTAGATCAAAGAAAAGTTTGTGAACATTTTTGAGAGAATAGAAATTATAGAGCTTGTTAACGTTAGATTTTATTATTAAACATTTTTGCATTTGTTTCATTTTCAGAAATGTGAAATTTATTTATATGTTAACTTTCTAAGATTAAAACAATCAGAAGGGAATGTTCAGCCAATTCCTTTGATCATTTCCGTCCTTCTATTTCCTGTGCTTCTTTAATTTGTAGCCAACTTTGCACATGCATTACACATTGCAGAGCAAGGCACATTGAATTACACAGCTGAGAATGTTAGAGGTTGCATGGTTTGTGAGAGAATTGCCCATAGTCAGACTAGAACAATAGTAGTGGAAACCTTAGGTAACACTTTGCTACCTAAGGTCAGTTTTGATAATAGTATGTTTGAGTCAATTTGACACGTATTGGCAGTGGCCCAACCTATTTTCTACACAGAGCAGGTTTAAGCTGATAATTGTTGCATCTGATATAGAATCATTTTGGAAAGAGTTATCAACGAAGCAAGCTAGAGAAAACACTTGGCATACTAACAGAGAATCTGGACAGTAAAAATTGGTTTGGAAAGAATTAATTATAGTAATTCCTTCCTGGAGGCCTTTGCCACGTCTTTGACTTATAGGACTTGAGTTCACAGACTGGTAGGAGAAGAAGATAAACACAAACCTTCAAATACAAAGTGACAAGAATTATGTTGAGAATAAAATAGGTTCATGGATGTAGTGATTTCCTATAGTCTTGAGGATGAAAACGAAAACTACTGTGAGAAATTGTCAGAATCTATAGATTAGATAATAAAATCATTTTGTATTTATATTTTGTATTTTACATTTCCCACTTTTAACAGAAACATAGTAAGAGAGGAATAATAAAGAGAATAGAAACAGAGTACTGACTACACTGTTTACTAGGTGACCAGAAAATGCCAAATATAACCGGGATTAGATTTAGGGACATCTACACATGATGTGTTGAGACTTTTTTCATCTGGGCCTGAAGGCGGACAGATCCTCATCAAGGGACAAAGGCCAATTCATTCAATGCTGTCATGTGCTTGCACGAAGTGGATGTTAAACAAATATTGAATCTGCCTGAGTAAAGATGAATAAATTGGTGTCTTTCAAATAATGATGAATATACTTATTTTTAATTTATTTGGTCTAATTTCAACATGATTGCATTGAGGCAGAATCAAATATTTTAAATAAGCTTATGACACTCTTATGGTGCTTGTTCATAGGGATTCAATGATATTCCTTATGTTCGTTCCTAGGGATTGCAGATATTCTCTGCAAATGGAAAATACACTAAAGAAATTGCAACAATTTAGCATTTTGTCCTTTGCCTCTGCCTGTCATCTACCTTCACATTCCAAGCCTAATTTTTACCTGTTAGTATAGTCTATAGCACAAAATGTAGATAAACATTGTCAAGAAAAAAATGTAAAGATGGTTATCTTTATATAGTGTTAATTCTTTGTTTAATTGGAATACTCCATAATACATAGAAGAAAAATAAAATACAATATGCATTTTGAAGCTTTAAGAGGAAAACAGGAATATTGTCCATCCTCTTACATTGTCTATGGTATCAGAATAACGTCCTTTGCACAGAATTATCTGATAATGATTGTTTCTGGGATGCTTTAGTTCTTCTTTCTTATTATGCCTGATATGGTTTTGCTGTGTCCCAACCTAAATCTCATCTCAAATTGTAGTTCCTTCCCATATCCCCATATGTCATGGGAGGAACCAGGGGGAGATAATTGAATCATGTGGTGGTTCCCCCTTCCTGTTCTAGTGATAGTGAGTTAGTTCTCACGAGAGCTGATGGTTTTATAAGGGGCTTCCCCCTCCACTGGACACTCATTCTCTCTCCTGCCACAATGTGAAGAAGGATGTGGTTGCTTCACTTTATGCCATTATTGTAAGTTCCCTGAGGCCTCTCCAGCCATGCTTAACTGTGAGTCAATTAAAGCTCTTCCCTTTATTAATTACCCAGTCTTAGGTGTGTCTTTATTAGCAGCATGAGAAAAGATTAATACAGTGCCAAATCTGAAATATGTTAGCTTCTCCCAGAAAATAAGTTGCCACATGAAAAGGAATATTTACATTTTAAAACTCTGTTATACTTTTTTAAAGTTGCTGAAGTCTGGAAAACTCTGAAACCTGTAAATAACAGTAGTGGACAAACCAACTTGGATTAATATCTCAAATGTTCCTAATTCGGACATATTTCAAAGGCCCATATTTTTCTCTGACACTTTAAACCAATTATTTCTGGCATAGTGGAAATCTTTTTCTTTACAAATATCTCTGCTAGACAAAATAAAATGTTAGCTGACACATATAATGAATGTTTTAATTTACTGTGTGTAGCTGGAAAATAGAACCCATAAGAAAACCTTAAGAAGAAAGTTATCTCACAGTAATTTTCAGTTCCTCATTTCCCTGTGAATTATGCCTACTGATGTGGAATATTTCTACAAGAAAGGTGGAAGATAATATGTAAAATAGTTGGTGACTTTTCATAGAGGGAAATGATAGAAAAGAGAATCTTATTTTACCATTCACTAATCTATATTTGAACATGTACAGTATTAGATAGCTTATGTAATGTGATTTTTTCCTCCTCTACACTTATTGAAAGTGTTTAGAAGGCATAGCCACTGTAAGATAATTTTTTTAAAAGAAAGTTAGTTTAATTTGCAGTTCCCCATACTCTCTCCACTCAGCTCTACTTACCTATTCAATTTTACAAAGTTTTAGGGCAATAGAGGGGAAAAAAAAAACCAGAAATAAATCCATGTATCTACAGCCAAATAGTTTTCAACGAAGGTACAAAAAATATACCTTAGGGAAAAGACACCCTTTTCAATAAATTCTGCTGGGAAAATTAGTTATCTGTAGTCAGAAGAATGAAATTGGACCCCTGTCTCTCACTATGTATAAAACTTGACTCAAGATGGAGTATACATTTAAACATAAGACCTTAAGTATACAACTACTAGAAGAAAACATAGAAAAGACACTTCAGGATATTGGTCTAGGCAAAGATTTCATGACTAAGAACTGAAAAGCACAGACAATAAAAATGGGATGATGTTAAACTAAAAATCTTGTGCATAACAAAGGAAATAATCAACAGAGTGAAGAAACAGACTGTCCAATGGAGAAAATATTTGCAAACCATTCATCCAACAAGGAAGTAATATCCGGAGTATACAAGAAACAATTCACTAGTAAAAAGACAAATAATCCCACTAAAAAGTAAGCAAGTTACATGAATAAACATTTCTCAAAAGAAGACACACAAATGGCTAACAGATACATGAAAATATGTTCAACATAACTAATCATCAGGAAATACAAATCAAAAGGCCAGTGAAATATCACTTACCCTAGTTAGGACAGTTACTATCAAAAAGAGAAAAAAAAATAACAGACGCTGGCAAGGATTTGTAGGAAGGGAAACACTGTTGATGGGAATGTAAATTAGTCCATCTACTATGGAAAACAGTATGGAAACTTCTCAAAAAGCTAAAAATAGAGCTACCATAAGATCCAGTAATCTCACTACTGGGTATTTATCCAAAGGAAAATAAATCAGCATATAAAAGAGATACCTGAATTTCCATGTTTATTGAACCACTATTTGCAATACCAAAGATATAAAATCAATCAAAGTGTCCACCAACAAAAGAATAGATAAGAAAAATGTGGTGTGTATACAAAATGGAATAGTTTTTGGCCGTAAAAAAGAATCACATTCTTTCATTTGAAATAACATGGATGGAACTGGAGGTCATTATGTTAAACGAAATAAGACAGGCACAAAAAGACAAGCATTACAAGTTCTCACTTGTATGTGGAAACCAAAAAAGTTGTTCTCATGGTGGTAGGGAGTGGAAATGATAGATACCAAAGGCTGGGAAGAGTGTGTGTGTGGGAATGAGATGAAGAGAGGTAGTAGGTTAATGGTTACAAGCATACAGTTAGATAGAAGGAATAAGTTTGAATATTTCATAGCAGACTAGAGTGACTATACTTAACAATATTATATATTTCAATAACTTTTAACAATATTATATATTTCAAATATTGTATATTTCAAATAGATAGAAAATGCAAAATGTTTCCAACACATGGAAATTATAAATACACAAGGTGATGGATATCCAAAATACCTTTACTTGATTATTTCACATTCTATGCATGTAAAACATGCCACATGTACACCACAAATATGTACAAATATTACTTATCAATTTTTAAAAATCCTACAATCACAGCTCTCCAAACACCATTAGAAATGTTAAAGGAGGCAAAATGAAGCAGAAGGAAAATGCCCATAAGAAAGTCTCTCTATCATAATCTCTGCTCTATATTTTCTTAGTAAAGCTAAAATTAATAAACATCAATATTTATATTCACCTCACTTATGAAAAAAGAGAAAATAAAAATAATAATTTTGAAAGCCTACGTCACATGCTGCCAATTCAGCTAGAAATAAACCTTGTTACCTGGGGTAAGAACAGGACAGTTTGTTTACCTGTTTACTATTTTTTTCCATGACAGATATTGAAATCTATGCTCTGAATTATTATCCAAGCTTTTCAAATATACCTACGTTCCCTAAATAAACACCTTTAATTCAGGTATATAAGCTGTTGATAAATATTTGTCACCAATAGTCTGTATATTATATATATGCTATTGTTATAGAATATAATGCACTATATTATATGTGATATGTTTATAAATTATATAAGTAATAAAAATAATGAGAAGTACAAAATATTCAATTGTAATATTTGTTGTTAATTGCTTCTTACAAAGAAACTAGGGAAAACTCTTAATTAGCATGATTATAAAGTATATTTGTATCCTTTTTATCCAGTCTAGAATCTCTTGGCTACTTTTCAAATTTCCATTGTTACATACAGATACTGAGAATTCTGCTTCTCGGGTACAATCTGCAGTGGCTTTGTAACATGATAACTTTTCTAGAATGAACTACATTTCCCAGAATTCCTTTCTCCATGTGTTTTTGGTTAGAGTTGACCGTAAGACAGATTCTTGTGGGAAATTGAGAAAGTTGAAGTAAAGCAGGAGTCATTTGATAGCATACATCTATTGTCATTTATGTGCTCACTCCTCTCAGGATTGTGGGATAGCCACTGTGTCTGTGACTGCTCCACCTTCCCTGAGATCCTCCTTCAGCAATAGAGAATCTACGCTCAAGCATTTAGCTCTGTGACAAAGACACTTGGCTTCTCAGGATGCCCGCAACACCAAGGACAGAGGCAATAAGAACTGACATATACTTTAGTCCTGCCTCATGGGTTCCCAGCTTGTGCTTCTATAGTTTCCAGCTTGTTCTTGACCTCTCCCATGTTACGTCTATCTCCTCTTCCAAACCGGCTGTCCTGCATACTTCAAACTCTAACATCATATGTGAAGATAACAGGCGTACTGGACGGCTTAACTAGCTCCCACAATTTCATAAGGTCAACAAAGGCCAACTGTAGTGGCCTACCTCCAAGAGGAGCCTCAATGCTTCCAGCCCCTGGTATTCAGATCCTTGTTAGTATCCTTCCATGTTATAACAAATAAAAGATAGCATAAGCAATGGTATAAAAGTACCCAGGTTATGCTATTAAAAAAGCTGCACTTTTGTCTCAGGGGAGCTTATGTTTTCTTCCACCATTGGATGACTCACTCTGGAAGAACAAGTTGCTTTGATATGAACAACTGTATGGAGATCTTTTGTGCCCGGGAATTGAAGTTTCTGACTAATAATCATTAAGAAACTGGCAGCTGCCAGGAACCACTTGAGTGAGCTCATTAGTAAATCCTTCCCAGGTGTGCCTTCAGCTAGGTCTGCAGCCCTGACCAATGACTTGACAGCAGCCTCCTAAGAATCTGAGCCAGAACCACTCAGCTAAGTTCCTCCTAACTCAACAAAACTGTGAGAAATAAATGTTTGCTGTTTTAAGCTACTAAATTTTAAGGTAATTTGTAATGCAGCAGTAGTAACTACTCAGTACAATTTATCAACTCCTATGCTTCACTAATGAATTCATCAAAAGTTAAATTAATTCTATAGAAGGTTTTCAGGTCTTCCTAAATATTAATATATATTCGGATTGTTATTATTAGGTGAAATTACTTTCCCTCTGACCTTAACATCCTTCCTATTTGTATTATCTCTACCAAATATGTTCTTTTTATGTGTATGGCATCTTTTCAATCAGTGTATTATGACCCTACGTAAAGCATTTAAAATGTTAATTACTAATTTGAATATGAGATGGAAACAGCCTTATCATTTTTGCAACACACACATGGGAAGAGAGGCATTGGCTTTACTCTTATCTAAGTTGTGCATTGTCAGTCACTTTATCCTTCATTGCGACTTTAAACATAATCTATAAATCCTATTTCATATATTCCTGGGCCTCTCTCATTTCTTTAATTGCCAGATTTATATGTAAGCACTTTTTGATATCTTCAAAAGATAGCAAATTGACACCTCAAACTAAACATGTTCCAAATATCTCATATTCCATTGAGCTTGATAACCATTCTGCAGATAGTCTGTATTGATTCTAACAACTTTCATGCAATCATTTTCTTTTTGCTTGGAAAAGTAGAAAACTTGATATCGTTAGCTTTGAGTACAAAACAGTTTTGACAATTAAGGTGCTTTTTTAACTTATTTGCTGGTGTCTGTTGCCAAACTGGGTTACGGAAACGTGAATTTCTCGCTCACAATATGCTATTTTTTCGCTTCATGAGTGTGAAATGTCACAGTGGAAATGTCAGCATCACTGGCAGTGACTTTTTAATCTGGCTTCCTAATCAGTCTATTGCATCTATAGGTGTTCATTTTCCAGCTTTCTGTGTATCTAGACATAGTTGCACTGATAGAATCAGTGGCAGGTTTTTCATTCCAGTGATGCCTGGAAAAGGATAACTCCTGGCAGCCACCCTATTTGAGGTGTTTCTCAGTGGTTCTGGAAGTCATTCCTGGAGGTTCAATGTAGATTTTGCCGTTTAAATTCTTCCAATATACTTAATCACTTTCCTGTTAAGTCCTTTTCTGCCTAGAGTTTGATGGCAATTTCTCTATGCTACAATAAACTCAAACTTAGTCCTTTCATTTCCTGTATTTATACTTCACCCCAGTGTTTCCCATCTCAGATAATTCCCTTTATTCAGTTGCTTAAATATAATTATGAGAGTCATCCTTGACTCCTTCTTTTGTCTCATCCGCATACACAAAACAACAGCCAATCCTATTGCCTAATTTTACTCTGAAATTTGTTCAGAATTCAATCACTTTTTGTCATCTCTTCCTCTACCACCAAAGTTGAATACAAGCTCACCTATTTGCTTAATTATTGTAATTCCCTTCTAACTTGTTCCCCTGATTCTAATCATGCCTTTCTATAATCTTTCCTTCATAAAGTAATTAGAGTGAAGTATGAATATC
The DNA here is from genome assembly GCF_049350105.2 of Macaca mulatta. Classification (NCBI taxonomy): domain Eukaryota; kingdom Metazoa; phylum Chordata; class Mammalia; order Primates; family Cercopithecidae; genus Macaca; species Macaca mulatta. The sequence continues at coordinate 80,440,932 of NC_133422.1, forward strand.
AGTTATTTGGGAGGCCGAGGCAGGCAGATCACCTGAGGTCAGGAGTTCAAGACCAGCCTGGCCAATGTGGTGAAACCCCATCTCTACTAAAAATACAAAAATTAGCTGGGCATGATGGTGGGTGCCTGTAATCCCTGCTAGGAGACAGAATTGGTTGAACCCAGAGGGAGAGGTTTCAGTGAGTTGAGACCATGCCATTTGCACTCCATCCTGTGCAACAAGAACGAAACTCTTGTCTCAAAAAAAAAAATAAAAATAAAAAAATAAAAACTCAGTTGTATGTCAAAAACCTACATAAAATTGTCGTGACTGAGTTAACACCCTCACCGTTTTCTCTTGTTTTATTTTTCTCTCTAGCACTTATCATTTTCTAGTATAAGAAGTATTTACTCAGCATTGGTTGATCGGCTATCTAACCAGTTTTTGTGCTCCCATCTAGAAAACCATCAGTCATATGAAAGTAAGTAACATTTTTTTCTGTCTGTTTACTGCTATATCTCCAGCATCTAGAACAGCAGCTGTCACACAATAAGGTGCTCAACAAATATTTGTTGAACAAATGAATGGCAGCCCTTCATTCAATCTCTGAATGACTCCTCATCTCACTAAGAATCAAGAACATAGAGTTTTCATCCCCTACCATACTCCACAGTGTCTGGCTCTCAGCCAACCCTGTGATCTCATTCCTACCTTGTTCATGTTGCTCCAGCCATATCGGCCTCACTCCTTTTCTGTGGACAGACCATACAATGGTCACTTGAAGGCCTTTGCCGTTGCTGGTCCTTCTGCCTAGAATGTGCTTTTTCTAGCAATCTAGGTACCTTCCTTGCTTCTCGGTTTTTAATATTTTCCTTTTGATAGAAGATCGTATTTGATACATTTTTTTGAATCTTTAAGCAATAATCAGAGTAAATCTATTCTTATTTTTACATGTAATTTAATGGGAAGCATATGGAGTACTGCATATTATTCTCATCCTATGAAAGCATATGGATCTCCTAAGATAGTCTTAGAATGAGTGTCTAGGGCAATATTCTCTGCAAAAATGCAGATGATATATCAAATAGATTTTTAGCTCTGTGAAATGCCAAAGGAAGAGACAAGCCATTTGATAACTGCCAGAACCTTTCTCTGAAAGCTCACCAGGACCATGAGTCATTATTTAGGTGACAAGATGTCAGGATATGACAAGACATTTCTGTTATATAACATGACAAGGAGCTTAACCCAGTTCTAATGCTGAAAAATGCAAGTCAAAGTAAAAATAAAAACGAAATAGGTCTTCCTTCATTTCTTTGATGAAAAGATATCAAAGGATTTTATAAAGTACTTCTTTTTTCAAAATGCACAAACTCAGAATCTAAGCCAAAAAGTAGGTCCCTTTATAAATGGATACTCAAATGTTCCTTTAGTGATGTATACAGCAATCTTAACAAAAACTTGGCAAAAGAACCTAGCTTTGTCAGATTGCTATATCAAGTGTAAGGAAATAATTTTTATTAAAAACAGAAGACTTTTTGTGGAATAAGAATTGAAAGTTTAGAAATATTTCAGTTTTATAGATTTCCTAAATTTATTTGGATATATTTAAAACCACTTTAGAATGGTGCAGGAGTGTTGTCCAGAAGAAAATAGAGCAGCTTCCATATAAATTTTAAAAGTATACATATTTAAAATAACATTTTAAAAACCACAACTGTTATTAAAAAATGACTTCAACGAAAAGGGATAGGTTTGTCAGTGAAATAAACTACATGATTTTTAAAAAAGACAACTTTAATACACTTAAATCACATTGAAAAATGATAATTTCAAATGTCAATATTGGCTTCTTGAATTAATAGAAGTGCAAAGCTTGCTAAGTCATTATTTGACATTATGATAAGTTGAAAGGAATGTTGTGCCCATAAAATATCAGCTTCCATTGAAATTATTACCTAATGAAGTAATGGAACTTCTAGTGAAGTTAATGATTAAACATACCCTTCAATTATGAAATGTTTTTGAATCAAATTACTTTATCTCTGAATCTAGTTACAATCAGTGAATCACTTAAACAACAGCTTAGACCACAAATAGTTGATGTACCAAAATTTGAGGGAGAATGTTATTGCACACTGTTTTCTCATTTTGTATGTAAACACATAGAAACAGCTAATTTATTTAGGTAAAAGTGACACAAAGTTAAAACTTTCAAAGCAAGATGCAGTGAGCTACGGTGATATGGTGACACCTGCCTCAAATTTCTTCTAAAGGTTGTTTCAGTGTGATTTCTTAACATGAATCTAGTTCCCTTTACTACACAGGTGTCCCTGTGTTAGGTAGAACTATAATCACTTTCAGAGTATAATTTTGACATTATTCTTCCTAAAGCTTACATCCAAAGAGTCACAATAATATTCTAGTGAAGAACGAGTTTTTCTTAGACTCAAACATTTTCACAGTGCTCCTCTGAATTCATTTGCTGCTAAAGTATATGGTTGTGTACTTAACATGTGAGCTATAGAAAAAAAATAAGCTATTGTAATCTCAAAAGCTCATCTGAGAAAATGTTATTTATGAATAATTGTCTGAAATTTACTTAATTCATCTATTAGTGTAATAACCTGAAATCTATTTTTGCATTAAATCAACCAATCAAAAAACCACATATCTATAGAATTGGTTTTAGGAACTGACTTTTATGTTAATTCCATCCACAGAATATTTGAAACAGTATTATGAAAATATTTATAAGAAACTCATCCCCTCAATTTTATTTTAAAATGCTATTGGAAGGATATTAATTAATCAATATAATAATAAATGTAAATTACCAGGCGATAAGTTGAAGGCATTATTATGGAAAAGTAGTATAAAATAATGGTGAAGAGATTAAATTTAAAAATTTTGCTGTCAGTCGTATCTGGGTTTTAGTTACAGCTTGTTTACTTAACACATGAGTGATGTTTGGCAAATGAGTCTTATTTTAAGTTTCTTCATCTTTATAAGAATATAACAAAACATCACATGTAAGTCACTTGGCACATTTCATAGATCTGAATTAGAATTCATTAAATATCAAGAATTATCATTTCTAACAGTCTTTTTGAAGGCTACATGAAGAAAATGTATCTGTGGTCTTAATAGATGAATGGTTATGCGGCACCTGAAAACTGTTTTATGTGACATAATCTTGTGATTTTTGTAGCCGCTTTTGCTTCCATTTTTATTTTACTGCTAAAATTTTAGAGCTCTATATGTACCTGCTTCCAGAAATGGAATTTGACATTATGACTTCGCTTTACTCTTTTTGAAAATAATTTCACCTTTGGCTCCTGTTTAAAATTAACTAGTTTATTACTACTCTATGAAGCACCCGTGTCAGTGAAAAATCATATCAAAAGTCAGAAGCCACTCTATTTAATCAAGTAAAAGGTGCTTAGAATCATATTAGGGGTTTAATACCATTGAAAGATCAGGAGAGTGGTAGTGAAGAGAGCTTCCACAGTAGAGGATTTCACACCAAAATTGTCAAATTGAAGCAATGAAGTCTGTGTTCCTCGAGAGCTAGTTTGTAAATTTCTGCCGTTGCCAAGATTCTCTAAGGACATCCTACCAACTACTTACATTGCAGTGATGAAGTAAATAGGTCTTAAGAGCTGGGAGACATGTTGTAAATCTCTCTTCTGCATAAGCTTCAGGATGCAACTGCTTCTCAGAAATAATGGCTTCTGTTTCACTTCTTTGTGCTAAATCACACGTGAGCACCTGTTATTGGCAAACTCCAGCTAGGAACCACAAACAGGGAGGAGGATTCTGGGGAAAAAAATAGTCTTTAGCTTTAGAAAAGAGTGGTAGTGCCTCACGGGCAACAGGTAAGGAAACACATCACCTTAAATACTGTTTTATTCATTCAACAAAAATATAGAGCATCTAGTACGTGCTTGCCAGATACTCTGAATACAATGCATATCGTTTCTGATATAAGGAACTTTAAGGAAGGCAGTAATTGGGCTAGATGTCATTAAGAATAGTGAGTACTGTGAAGGAGAATTCCAGAGGGTTGGAAAAGAAGTTAACAGGTATAAATATTACTAGGGGTAGAACAGTCAAGTTAAGGAAATAAACTCATGTTAGTCTTCTGTAAGCACTAGATGTTTAAACTGAGAACTAAAGGAGTCAAAGTATCATTTATTATTTACCTGGCAACTTTCGTTTATTTCCTTTGTTCTTACAAAAATCATGAGACAATTATGAGTGTCTCCATTTGACAGACAGAGAAACTTATCTACAGTCACACAGCTAGTAAAGGGCAGAGCAAGAATGTGATTGAAAAGTTTACTGATTCAGTGTTCTGTGTTTTCCATTCTTCTATATTGACTCTCATATCATCCAGGGTTACATTAATAAAGCAGGTAATATATAAACAATATGGAGAGAAAAATTAAATTTGTTGTTTTAAGAATGGTAAGTATAAATGATAATCTCACAAAAGCATATAATCAAATTTTATATATTTATTTAAATGTAAGTGCAGAAAAGATACATGTGATGCAGTAGAATGTAATTTAACTCATGCTTGTATATGTAAATGGAGGAAGAAAAAATGAAAAAGATATGGAGAGAGAAAGAAGAAATGAAAGAAGGAAGGAAGGAAGGAAGGAAAAGACATTTTCTGCTTTCTCAATTTTATTCAGTCAACAAAGATAATTGATGACCACCATAAGCCTGTCCCTATTTTAGGAGTTGGTGATAAAAAGCTAAATGATTTATGACACCTGCAGTCAAGGCCTGAGAGGAGAGGCAGAAAGTAGTTAATGATGACAGATGTTACCTGAATGTGTCCTCCCATCTCCCTTTCTTTTCTGGCATGTACTCTCCTACCCGTGTCACTTAGTTCCTCTGTTATTTCAGTGCTTTCCACTAGCCTCTCCATACCTTTTACTTTCATTCCACAACTAGCCTACTCAACATCTTTATTATTATAAACCCATTCAAAACATTAAACAGCCTGGCTTAAATATTAGAAAACCATGTGATAAAATCTATAAGGAATATGTTATGAATAACTAAGTGTGTCTTAAAGTATTAGATTTTCCAAATTTGGTTGTATATTAAAGAAGTCATTTGTTGTAACACAATGATGCCAGAATATCAGGAGCTTTATCTGAAAAGTAGGTATTTCTGCACCTTCATAATTATAGTACAGAAGTTGACTTACTATCCATTTTCATCTCCATCACAAAATTATTGACCCAAATCAGCCAGACCAAATAAGTCCTATACCTGAAAGTTCAGTTCTCTAATACACTGAATATCTAGAATCTCTATTTCTGGAAGTACTTCATAGTGGGAACATTATTAATAAAAATGGATTAAATAAAATATAAATTCCTCATGTAAGATAACAGTGAAAATGTGCTATAAATGTAAAGCATTATCCTAATTATCAGCTGAGAAGTATATTATATTGAAATAAGCCAAATAAGGGGTAGGAATTTATGTTACTCATGGTCCAACCAAAGAAACAGAATCCAACTCAGATAATTAAATAGAGAGAATTCAATAGAAGAATCTAATCATGACAGTTGCAAAAAGATGCAATGGCCAAGAAGGTGAAACATAAATTAGCAACAGATTAAGATGCTTCATCCACTGGGCTCAAGGTTCAAAAAAAGGAGTGGATGTTACCAGAACTCAGCAGCTTGAGCTGCCTGGTGGATTCCAGAGCTAGCAGTGGCTTCTCAGAGAGGGCATGTGGTCACTGCCTGAAGTGAAGAGGGAGATAGTGCTGTGACTTCCTTCACCTTTTGTCCTCCAATCTCCTTCCAGAGCATCCCAGTGATGAAATTTAACTGAAATGTAGTTCTCAGTGGAACCAGGAAATACACTTTACAAGGGTCATCCTTGAAACTCAGAGCAGAGTTGGGGGAAAGTGAGGTTTCCAAGCAAACAAGCAGTGACTGGCAAAACATCATTTTGAAATGGTTACTCTTTTTTTTCTCATTTCCTAAAATTGTTATGAACATTAATTTACATTTTTGTTAATACTATTATAAATGAGTTAAGACATGCTCTGAAACAAATTGTGAATTTTTTAATAAAAAATCCATTTCTTAGCTTGATGCAACTATTTGTACATAGTATCCACATAGTCAAATGATTATAAATAGAAGCGCGTGTTGTTTACCTGGTTAAAACTCAAAAGGCTTCCCAATGAACTTAGAATGAAGTAGACAGTTGGCCCTCTTTTCTTCTGGGCCCTCTGTGGCTCCTGCCAACTCTTATGAAACCATGCCTCATTACTTTCCCCTCAGTTACTGAATTCCTCTTGCTCTGGCTGTCCTCCTCTTTCTAAAACAAATAAAACGTTTCCTTCATAATATATTTAAATTTGCTGACTGTTTGCCTGCCATACTTTCTTCATATATGTTTGAGCTGGCTTAGCATTGAGGAATCAGCTAAACTTCCACAGCCTCAGAGTAGACTATGTGTCTGTTCTACCTGAAGAAATCTTCTTATCACTGTTTTGTGAAAGCCAATCACTTTCTACATAGCATATTCCAATATCTGATATTTTCTTTTTTTGTTTGTTGGTTTCCACTGGAGTTAAAAAGTTTTCCCATATAGAGACTTGTCTTGGCTTCTAATGAATCTGGTCCTCAGAAACTAAAAGAAAATGCCTGGCACATATGGACACTTCATAAATACTTATTAAATACATAAATATATATATCAGTGAGTACCATATTGCTGGACTTTAAGTTCCTATTTTGTTTCCTTCATCTGGCCCCACTTTACTTGTTGCCTTAAGAGGCTTGCCACCTCCCCTAAGAAAAGATGCATTTAAAATTGATTGTTTAAGTACCAAGTCACTATCTGGACAGGTAAAATTGATTCACATGGTTATTCTTTTTAAAAATCAGCTGCCTAGGTCTCTCTCTCTCTCTTCCTTTGCTTCTGGAATGGATGTGGTCAACAGATTCTCCAAATCTCACTCCAGATTTCCAAGAAACATTTTATGGATTTTTTTCATAAAATTCAAAACTTAGATTCAGAAAAAGAAAAATTCATGTAAGTGTCTTCAACTCAGCTAGCTTTTCAAACTGAATTTTCTCCAAAACAGGAGTATTGAGTGCTTGCTCAGCTATATATAAACTGATACTTGGTCTCCCCTTTGAACTTTCATCTAGGTGTGTCTAATTTCCTTGGCAAGGAATTCCAATGTGAGAAATGTTAAAAGATAAATTTTAGACAAATTACATTTAACAGATTTTATCTGAGCATTGAACAATTCATGAATCAGACAATGGCCAGAACCAGAAGAGGTTCAGAGAACAATGCCCAGCAGCATGAGCAGCAAGCATTTATAGGGTGAGCATGGAAGCAAAGTACAGAAACCACCTGACTGGCTACATCTATACATCTCCCTTATTTGGGCATGGTGTGATGAGGCATTTGTCTTATATGGTCATGGTCTGATCAACTGGGTGCCTGTGATTGGCCAAAATTCAGCAGTTTATTACAAAATATACTCTTCAATTAGGGTTTAGTTTGTTTACATACTAAGTTAGTTTTCAGTTTGTTATTTAGCAATTCAAAGTACAGAGACAGCTTTAGGCTGGTGTCCTCCTTTTTATTTAATTTAACAGGAAAAATGGATGGTAGCATAAAAACTTGCTGTCTTTTCCCTAACACTGATTTTTCCATTACATTCTTATCTAGTGCATTTTTTTTTAAATTTCTTCTTTTTTATGCAAGTGCAATAGTATAAAAACTTGAACATGTGATAGAAGTTGTTAAAAATGTTTCCTCTTTGGCTGGGCGCGGTGGCTCATGCCTGTAATCTCAGCACTTTGGGAGGTTGAGGCAGGTGGATCATGAGGACAGGAGATTGAGACCATCCTCGCTAACACGGTGAAACCCTGTCTCTACTAAAAATACAAAAAGTTAGCCAGGCATGGTGGCAGGTGCCTGTAGTCCCAGCTACTCAGGAAGCTGAGGCAGGAGAATGGTATGAACCCAGGAGGCGGAGCTTGCAGTGAGTGGAGATTGCACCACTGCACTTCAGCCTGGGTGACAGAGTGAGACTCCATCTCAAAAAAATAAAAAATAAAAAGTTTACTATCCAAAAAAGATAAAACAATAGAAAACAGACATGAAATCATGGCAAACAAAGCTGTGATAGATGAATGAACTGTATGCCTTTCCTCTACAGTTGACCATTGGATGTTCAGTTTATATGCTGAAGGAAAGTCTGTCCTAGGCCTATTTTGTTTTAATTTTTGTTACATGTATCTTTAAGTCTATGTATTAGAAAAAATGAACCTCATATGATTTGTATAACTGTGGCTTGTTTTCCCACCCCATTCCATGGTGTAGTCCCTAATGCAGTATTTGAGTCTCATCTCTCTTTCCTTCTCATCTCTCTGAAACTTCCATTCTACTATCTTAATAATAGCCTTGGCTCCATTCCCACTGTTCTTTCAGCTCTGGCTTGTGTCTTGCTTTCCTCCTGGCTCCAAGCCCTGTTCCCACCGTCTTAGCCCTTCCAACTTCAGCTCCTTCAGTAATTTTCACTGCACCCCACCTCTAGCTACAAATTTACATTCTGTTTTGGCAAACATCCACACTTTCCTGCCCAATCCCAACTGCCTAATATACAGTGCCATTAAAATCTCAGAAATTAATCTTGAATTCTTTCAACTCTTCATAGATTAAATTTTTCCAAATTATGTCTATTACTGGAACTATTCTTAATATCACTTTGATTTCCAAATGTGCAGTTATTTGGGACACATGCCCCATAACCTCAAAAACTAAATTCTATATTTTCTGCCTTTTCTCTTATATTATTATTATTTTTCCTTAAAAAAGCTCCATTTCTTTTGGCCTGGAGATGTTAAATTAATTCCAACATGATACTTTAAAACCTCTCAGCTGTAATGTCTTACCACAATCACAGACAAACATGAAATCTTCCCAAGACATATCTGGTCCAAATAGTAGCTTGTTCCTTTTTATTTTCAAGTTTCCAAGTCCAGTAACAGATTTATCTTTCCTACAAATTCCATTCCTCTTCTCATAGGCATTGTCTGGAACTGGATAACATCTTTCCTGCTATTCCCATGAATTATTTTTATTTGCACTGTTCAGCAAAAGAAGCCACACATACTCATCCTCTGGCTTCACAGAGTGCCTGTGATTTTTTCCTGCTCATTCACTTCTGTGCTGTCAATCTCACGTCCCTGACAGGGAGGGCTCAGTTCCACTCACACAGAATTCCATACCAAACCTCTCATGCTTAAAGGTTACCAAAGTTCAAAAAAAAATTTCTATGAGTCCCCAAAGGAAAAATTAATTCTTTCTATGAAGGAGTTCGTGATATGCACTGCTGTTCAAAGTATGAGGCCAATTCAGGCATCGATCTTGCCTGAATCCAAGGATCTTGCCTGGAGTAGAAGCTCTTTATTACAAAACAAGCAGCAGATTCTGCTGAGTACAGCCTCTGGCTGCAGGGGCAGATCTGGTCATACACAAGATAAGCCGCTGGAGCTCGAAAATTACTATGTGGGGACAGTGATGGGGTGGACTTGGTAGATGCATAACTCAGATCTTTCAACTCTTAAGTGGATGAGCACTAAGTTGGCTTCTCAATACATTTCTTTTTTTTTTTTTAAATTTATTTATTATTATTATACTTTAAGTTCTAGGGTACATGTGCATAACGTGCAGGTTTGTTACATATGTATACTTGTGCCATGTTGCTGTGCTGCACCCATCAACTCGTTAGCACCCATCAACTCGTCATTTACATCAGGTATAACTCCCAATGCAATCCCTCCCCCCTCCCCCCTCCCCATGATAGGCCCCGGTGTGTGATGTTCCCCTTCCCGAGTCCAAGTGATCTCATTGTTCAGTTCCCACCTATGAGTGAGAACATGCGGTGTTTGGTTTTCTGTTCTTGCGATAGTTTGCTAAGAATGATGGTTTCCAGCTGCATCCATGTCCCTACAAAGGACACAAACTCATCCTTTTTGATGGCTGCATAGTATTCCATGGTGTATATGTGCCACATTTTCTTAATCCAATCTGTCACTGATGGACATTTGGGTTGATTCCAAGTCTTTGCTATTGTGAATAGTGCCACAATAAACATACGTGTGCATGTGTCTTTATAGCAGCATAATTTATAATCCTTTGGGTATATACCCAGTAATGGGATGGCTGGGTCATATGGTACATCTAGTTCTAGATCCTTGAGGAATCGCCATACTGTTTTCCATAATGGTTGAACTAGTTTACAATCCCACCAACAGTGTAAAAGTGTTCCTATTTCTCCACATCCTCTCCAGCACCTGTTGTTTCCTGACTTTTTAATGATCGCCATTCTAACTGGTGTGAGATGGTATCTCACTGTGGTTTTGATTTGCATTTCTCTGATGGCCAGTGATGATGAGCATTTTTTCATGTGTCTGTTGGCTGTATGAATGTCTTCTTTTGAGAAATGTCTGTTCATATCCTTTGCCCACTTTTTGATGGGGTTGTTTGTTTTTTTCTGGTAAATTTGTTTGAGTTCTTTGTAGGTTCTGGATATTAGCCCTTTGTCAGATGAGTAGATTGCAAAAATTTTCTCCCATTTTGTAGGTTGCCTGTTCACTCTGATGATAGTTTCTTTTGCTGTGCAGAAGCTCTTTAGTTTAATTAGATCCCATTTGTCAATTTTGGCTTTTGCTGCCGTTGCTTTCGGTGTTTTAGACATGAAGTCTTTTCCCATGCCTATGTCCTGAATGGTACTACCTAGGTTTTCCTCTAGGATTTTTATGGTATTAGGTCTAACATTTAAGTCTCTAATCCATCTTGAATTAATTTTCGTATAAGGAGTAAGGAAAGGATCCAGTTTCAGCTTTCTACTTATGGCTAGCCAATTTTCCCAGCACCATTTATTAAATAGGGAATCCTTTCCCCATTTCTTGTTTCTCTCAGGTTTGTCAAAGATCAGATGGCTGTAGATGTGTGGTATTATTTCTGAGGGCTCTGTTCTGTTCCATTGGTCTATATCTCTGTTTTGGTACCAGTACCATGATGTTTTGGTTACTGTAGCCTTGTAGTATAGTTTGAAGTCGGGTAGCGTGATGCCTCCAGCTTTGTTCTTTTGACTTAGGATTGTCTTGGAGATGCGGGCTCTTTTTTGGTTCCATATGAACTTTAAAGCAGTTTTTTCCAATTCTGTGAAGAAACTCATTGGTAGCTTGATGGGGATGGCATTGAATCTATAAATTACCTTGGGCAGTATGGCCATTTTCATGATATTGATTCTTCCTATCCATGAGCATGGTATGTTCTTCCATTTGTTTGTGTCCTCTTTTATTTCACTGAGCAGTGGTTTGTAGTTCTCCTTGAAGAGGTCCTTTACATCCCTTGTAAGTTGGATTCCTAGGTATTTTATTCTCTTTGAAGCAATTGTGAGTGGAAGTTCATTCATGATTTGGCTCTCTGTTTGTCTGTTACTGGTGTATAAGAATGCTTGTGATTTGTGCACATTAATTTTGTATCCTGAGACTTTGCTGAAGTTGCTTATCAGCTTAAGGAGATTTTGGGCTGAGACAATGGGGTTTTCTAAATATACAATCATGTCATCTGCAAAGAGGGACAATTTGACTTCTTCTTTTCCTAACTGAATACCCTTGATTTCTTTCTCTTGCCTGATTGCCCTAGCCAGAACTTCCAACACTATGTTGAATAGGAGTGGTGAGAGAGGGCATCCCTGTCTTGTGCCAGTTTTCAAAGGGAATTTTTCCAGTTTTTGCCCATTCAGTATGATATTGGCTGTGGGTTTGTCATAAATAGCTCTTATTATTTTGAGGTATGTTCCATCAATACCGAATTTATTGAGCGTTTTTAGCATGAAGGGCTGTTGAATTTTGTCAAAAGCCTTTTCTGCATCTATTGAGATAATCATGTGGTTCTTGTCTTTGGTTCTGTTTATATGCTGGATTATGTTTATTGATTTGCGAATGTTGAACCAGCCTTGCATCCCAGGGATGAAGCCCACTTGATCATGGTGGATAAGCTTTTTGATGTGTTGCTGAATCCGGTTTGCCAGTATTTTATTGAGGATTTTTGCATCGATGTTCATCAGGGATATTGGTCTAAAATTCTCTTTTTTTGTTGTGTCTCTGCCAGGCTTTGGTATCAGGATGATGTTGGCCTCATAAAATGAGTTAGGGAGGATTCCCTCTTTTTCTATTGATTGGAATAGTTTCAGAAGGAATGGTACCAACTCCTCCTTGTACCTCTGGTAGAATTCAGCTGTGAATCCATCTGGTCCTGGACTTTTTTTGGTTGGTAGGCTATTAATTATTGCCTCAATTTCAGAGCCTGCTATTGGTCTATTCAGGGATTCAACTTCTTCCTGGTTTAGTCTTGGAAGAGTGTAAGTGTCCAGGAAATTATCCATTTCTTCTAGATTTTCCAGTTTATTTGCGTAGAGGTGTTTATAGTATTCTCTGATGGTAGTTTGTATTTCTGTGGGGTCGGTGGTGATATCCCCTTTATCATTTTTTATTGCGTCAATTTGATTCTTCTCTCTTTTCTTCTTTATTAGTCTTGCTAGTGGTCTGTCAATTTTGTTGATCTTTTCAAAAAACCAACTCCTGGATTCATTGATTTTTTGGAGGGTTTTTTGTGTCTCTATCTCCTTCAGTTCTGCTCTGATCTTAGTTATTTCTTGCCTTCTGCTAGCTTTCGAATGTGTTTGCTCTTGCTTCTCTAGTTCTTTTAATTGCGATGTTAGAGTAATAGACATCTATAAAACTCAATCAAAACCGCTCAACTACATGGAAACTGAACAACCTGCTCTAAATACATTTCTAAAGGTCCCCAGTGGGACTGAGCCTAGGTTTACCACAGCAGTAAATTTCTCATAGAGGCACACTTTATTGGTTCTCTCCCCTTCTCTCTCTCATTTCTCCTTTTCTTCATTATTACAACATAAACCAGCTACACTCACATTTGTGTCTCAAGCTGTGCTTCTGAACTCTAAGAGTAAGACTGCATTTAATTTCCATCCTCTCCATTATTCTGTTGCATACATTTACATGCTCATTCAAGTTACCATTGAAAGGTTGATAAAAAGTCTGAAAAACTCAGGTGAGATTAGAAACCCATAATTGTACTAGTTACTAAGTAAAGACTACTATTTTTTCCCTCAGTGTGATGACACTAAGTTTATTATCTTCATCATTCTAAATTGTTTACTCATTGATAATTAACTTTATGACCACATTTCTACTCAGCAGTCTGTTTTGTAGGCATTTAGTTTGCCCATATTTGAGTGAGGATTTAATGCAGATACGAATGTTGTTAATATTGGTTTTCTCAATAAATAGGAGCTTTCAGTGCCTAATATGCCCCAGTCATCATTTTGAGGGCTTTATGAATATTTACACATTTCATCTTGAAAACAATTGTATGAGATATGTAGTATCATTATCCTGGTTTTTCAGAGGAGTTCTGAGGCAAAGATAATAAGTAGCACGGACAAGGGATAACAATTACTGAGTGGCAGAGCCAGGAATAGACTCTCTCATCCCCCGTCACTGCAATCTCCCTTTAGTACCCATGTACTTAACCATTATGCTGTGTCAGGTTTACATTTTCCAATAAAATAAAACTCAAGTTATCCAGAATGAAAGTCATCCAATTAAAGAGATTTATTTTAGCATAATGAGCTACTAACAACAACAAAAAATTCTTAGCTGTCAGATTTTCCTCACCAGTGTTGGTTACATTGAAATGCCTGCCATTTAGTCTTTAATTGGTATAAATAAGCAATCCTATTTCTGTATGCATTTACTAATTTCTTTCTTCTCACCAATGTTTTATGAGGTTACAAGAAAATATCATATTACACAATATCCAGCATTTATGTTGAAAAAATATTCCATATTGAACACCTTTGCAACCCTCTTCCTTTAGACATCTGTGATGTTGATCTCTTTCATTTCAACCCATTCTTTCCTGTAGTACCTGCCCCCAGTGAATCTCCTTGTCATAATACCCTTGTGGACTCACATTTCTTTCTTGGAACTTAGGGAAAAATAATATTATAAAAATGAATTATTACTTTAAAGAGGTTGATTAAATAAACAATAAAAATGAAAACAAAAAGCACAAGAGTAACAATAACAAAACTCTTTAATATTCTATGATTACAACGAGAAAGCAAATATGTGTATATTCTACCATGTGGCACACAATGTGCTATGCATTTTATAGATGATATCTTACCCTGTTCTAAGAGAATTCCTTTGAATTTGTCAGCATTTATTCCGTCTGACAGAAAATAAAATTTAAATATCTGAGAGCTCTGCCAGAGTATCTACCTCTTTTCATTTAAGTATACTGGAACAATCTAACTCATGGATAACCCATATATAATGTGAATATAATTCTCAATTTACCAGCTAAATCTACTCAGTCACTTATCGGTCAAGCAGTTTTATAAAAGCAAGTAGTTTAACCAGTTATTTTCACATTTATTCTAGCTCTTTCCCAACACAATATCTTATCTCTGTTATTTACAAACAGAAAAGGAAAGTCTAATGTATATTATTCAACTATATGATTATTTGTAAATTCAAGTTAATAGTTAATAGTTAAAGGGAATTGTGCAGCAAGTGATCAATCAATGAGTATCAGCTATAGGAAATGATCAACTAAGCTTGAAATAGTAAGTTATGAACTGTTGTATATTAGCTATAGGAAATGAATTTTGCTTAGCTAATGAAGGAATGTAATTTTATTAAGAATGAATAAGAGGAGTGGATAATGCTCATAGTCACAGTAAATTCATCCATGGCAATATGAAATGTTTCTAAAATGCAGTCATCATTTTACTGTGTTTGTATAATAAGTTTATAGAGTGAGCAGACTTGAAAAATCATGTATCAGGCCATGCATAGTTACTCCTGAATAGAATTAGAATTCAACATATCTGTAAATTAATCAGGAAGAAACATAATTATATGCAAAATGAGGAATAATGCAGGATAGGGTGGAGAGTTGTGTCGGAAGAAAAAAATTAAGCATCACAATTATGTGATGATTATATGCAGATTGGTACTAAAACCAAAACTGTGGAAGTGAAATAGAAAAGTAGTAGGAGCAGGCAGTCTAGTGTGGTTCCTTGCCAAAGAAAAGCATATGTCATAGTCAACTCCATTAGTTTTTGTGGCCTACATTACATTTTGTGCTGAGTCACGTTCCACTGGGGTTTGAAGTCAAATGGCCTTTCACTCTCAAGTTCTCCACTGCATGGCTGTTTAGAGGTAGATGTGGCTGTAGGCAGACAGATGAGTTACAAAGTTAAAATGTGTTTATACACAAAGAATGTTGGCAGGTGGCTTTTTATTCTACTTAGATGACTCAAGAACTGTTGTGGATGTGTAAAAAAAAGTAAACGTTTTATTCTATGCTATAGAATGCTTCCGTATGTCTCAAAGTGTAAAGTAGGTATCACATTAAACTATATGCTAACATACAGTGAAAATATTAAAACAGTTACAATTTTAGAATATTTTAATTATTTTTATAACTATATTTTTATAGTAGTAATGCTAATAATGTTATCAAACTCTTATTATAATTGTTTTTTTCAAATACTATATATGGTTATAAAAACAAGTATTATAAATATATGTATATTTCTCAGAAATCATTTAAAAAACAGGTAACTTTTCATGCATTATTATTTTTAAACATTTAAATTATTTTGCCAAAAAAATACATTTTTAACCAACCTTAGCTTGAATAACATATACACTAAAAAATTTATATGTAAAACATTTTGCCGTCTGAGTTCAAATTAGCAGGTCTGAACTGAGGGTAATATTAGAATTGACATTCCAGTTAATCTAGGAGACAGAGGAGGCCTTAGGTATTGTGTCAGGAGTTAGGAGAGTCAGAGTTATAACAAAGAAGATCGTGTAGATCCTTTGAAGAAAAAATGAGAATAAGCAGCAAGACTAAAGCCAGAAAAAACTAGAATAATGATTGACTCAATTTTGATGAACTGAAAAGGCTATGGATAACAAGAGTTCCAGAACTTCTTTTTCTATGAAGTCCTGTGCCTGCTCATTGAAAAACAATGAATCAGTCTAGACTTGTAAGATGAAAGAATTCCCTCAAAGCTGGACATTTATATATTATTTATGTAGCATATTTCAATATTGATGGTATAGCCTCATATACAGTTGATTATAAAACCATTCTTTCTGTTAGAGTAGGCAGGCAGACATAAGCAGGGCAGGAGAGGCCCTCCCACACATACCAGGAATGCCAGAGAGCATCAGGTGATGGTCAGGCAGCTGTTAAACTGCCTCTCTAACATAATTGACTTCAGCTTCTACCAATGAAAGGCTGTCTCCCAACATATAGAAAACACCTGAAGCTGATGATCAGTAGCTTTAGAAAACACCTGAAGTTGGTGATCAGCAGCTTCCAGATAAGATCTCAGCAACCTAAGAGGCAAAATGGCGGAATTTAACCAGTGTACGACCTTTCTTCAGGAACACTCAACTGGTAAGATTTTACTTACATTTCCAGATACAATTCATTGTTTTCTCCACTGTGTTCAGTAGAATTTATTAATTATTCTCTTACAACTATTTTGGTTTTGATCAGCAAATTTTATCCATTTGAGAGTTGAAATTTAATCCTCTCTTATTATATTTTTTTGTTTAATCTCAATTTCCCTTTCCATCTTTTGTTTCCAAAAGTAGCCACTCTGGTCTGCCCCAGGGTTATTTTTGTTGTTTCCATATGTTCTTGTGTGTAAATGCTGAACTTTTTACATTTATTGAAAGTATCTTTTCCCCATTGTGCTTCCATCTGTATAATTTCTACTAACTTATCTTCCAGTACAGCTTTCAACTCTATTTATGCATCTAAATTTCTGTTAAGCTTGTCTTTTCAGTTTTTAAAATTAGTTGCTGCATTAAGTTCTAGTGCGTTTATTTCCAATTTACCCTTATTCCTAGGGCATGGCAACTCAATGGATCCAACTCAGATCCTTGGTATTTTCCAGTGCTTCTCATCCTTGATTCTCCTTGAACTGAAATTGTTCTTTTCGCTTTGATCCTAACAAACTTTTGATTTCTCTTCTCAGCCTCTTAGACAACACTATCTACAAAACCTTTTACCTCTAACCTAGTGTTGATTTGAAATCAGTATATGCCTCAAGGCAAGAAGGAATATAGAATATTGGGTTGAACTTTATATGTCCCTTTTCAGGGACATATAATAAATTTCAGAATTTTAGCATTTGAAGTTCTAAATGCCTTTCTGACTGTGTATTCCAATACTTGTATCCTTTGAGCCCATGAGACTGTTGAAAGCTCAGCTTACCTAGTACTTTTGTATACAGCTCTCTAATCACATTAAGTTATTGCACAGTGTGGCTTACTAGTAGACAGCTGACTTCAGGAAGAAAGCAGAATACAAGATTAAGCTCACCTCAAAGTCTTCTTTCTATATCCATTCACCGAGTCCCTCAAATTCTCACCGCCTTTGTGGTCAAACAGCTTTTCTTGTTGTTTTTAGACAAATATGTTGGTCTTTTGTAATTAAATCATGTATTCCAGAAGAGAAAGTCCTTCATCTTACATAATTTGTCTTCGACCTTTTTAGATGTTGTTCCTACTATCTGGAATACCTTTCACAAATTATTCACCAAGTTGAGAGTTTCTAGACTATCAAAGTCAATTAAAGTGTTGTCACTTTGTAATTTATATGAACCACTTTATATAGATATATATTTCACTGCTTTATGTATAACTTACTGCTTTATATATGACTGATTTATATATTTCTGTATAACTCATTTTCTGTATGTTCAGGATGTTGTATATGTGTGTATATATATGTATATATGCATATATGTATATATGTAATTCTACATTTATGAAAATATTTACTGTCACATATATAACAAATATACATATACAGTTTTACTTCATTTCAATTATATCATGTTGCCTAAAATAAGGTATGCTTTAAAATGATGTCTTTGTGTCATTTCAGATAGATTAAAAAGATTATAAAAAAAATAGAAATGGATATAGAAATCAGTCACAACTTTAGAAAAATAAGTGTAACTTTCTGACAAAATTAAAGTGATAGCTGCAGGAGCCCATTTACCATCAGGGAACATTTTAGGCCTGGTAGATTGTTTGTTCATTAAACATTCCACCTGAACAGACACTTAAGATCACCTGTAGAAAGTAAGAACAATTACTCTAAAATGTTCAAGACACCTAAAGAGAAGTGACAGCAGGAACTAATCAGCTTGTAGAAAATTATTCTAATGAGCTTCCGGCATGTTTTCTTTGGACTTGAAAAGGGTCTATATTGTATTCAAATATCCGTATAACAAGTTGTACGTTCTTTATGTTTTATGCTCATATGTTCTATTTCTGGGGATGTAACAGTAAGCAAACTATAACAGACCAAATAAATCTAATGATTATAGCAACATGGAAGTTAATATGGGTTCAGAAAAAAGAAGCAAAGAAGGGGGTGAGGAGAGTATTGGGAAGTGAAATCTCTAAACAATATGGTGGGGACTCACTGATAAAAGCAGCAGTTGCATAAAGACATGAAGGCAAGGGAGTAAGCCAAATAAATACATGGGGGCGGAGCTCCATAAGCAGAAGAAACCTAGGAGAAGGCCTGACGATGAAATTTGCTATGATAAGTGCAAGAAAGGTACACAGTAAATAATAGGAAAAGTAGTCGAAGTATTTAAAGAAATAACTGAGAGAGACAAGAAGAGTTTGACAGTGGGGCAAAAGGAACTTCTGGAGGGCCAAGTAGCCCACTGTAAGATGTTTTACTTTGAGTGAGATAAGAAGTTGACCATGATGGATTTGAGCAGAAAATGTGGCATGATCTTAATGACATATTAGAAGGTTAATTCTGTGTGAAGAGTGAAATGATTAAAGAAAGGCAAAATTAGGGATACTAGTCACATGGTGGCTCAGGTGAAACATTATTTTGCCTTGGATTCTGGTCGTGGTCCTGGTGATGACCTTGACAGAGGTCAAAACCTTAATATATTTTAAATAAAAAGCAGGATTTTCTGATGGACTACTACATGTGGGATGTGAGAGAAAGAAAATAGTTAAGGGTTATTCCAATTTTTTAAAGTCTAAACAATTGGAATAACAGCTTTGTAATTAATTGGAATGAACAAAACCTTTAAGGAAGCCAATGTGGGTCAGAAGTCAGAAGTTTGTGTTTAGACATATTAACATTGAGTTTTTCTGTTAAATACACAGGTGGAATGTTTTACTAACAAGGTGAATATAAAAATCTGAATTTCAAGGGTGAAATGGTCTTAAACTATGAATTTAAGATCAATTGACAAAGCAATCGTATTTAATGACATGAGCCTGGAGGAGGTAAATTAAGGGAGTGAATGTAGAAAGAGAAACAAAAGTAGCAGGCAGGAGGAATAAGTTAGGTAAGTGGAGAATAAGAATAAAGTAAAGAAAGAATTTAAAGGAAAAAGGAGTAGTGAACCATACCAAATGCTGGCACCCAGGCTGTAAGGTGAGGACTGAAAAATTATTGGTTTACTATGAAGTTAATATGGTTAAAAATGGACTCTATTGATGTGTTTCACAAAGAAGTACTGTGTTAGAGGTGAGGCCAAAAGATAACATGGCCCAAGGTCAAGAGAGAATTAGAAAAACTAGAGTAGAAACAGGAGTATGAAGTGAATGAACATAAATGAATCAGCATCTGAAGTGGTACGTAGGATCCAGCCTTATTGCAGGTAGGTATCCCTGCTGTTGTAACCCTAATATATATATATATATATATCTAAGTACAGCTTTATTTCTATATAAGTACAGCATATATATATATATATATATATATATATATATATATATATATATGTACAGCTTTATTTCTCATTTTTCTAAAACCCAAAGGATAGTACCTGGTTGTGGCCTTCCTCATAGTCACACAGAGATCTACTTACTTTCACTGAGTGGCTGTGTCCTCATTTGGAAATTCTCATCCCAGATGACAGATGGGGAAAGAAAATATGCAGGAGGCATCCTGCTTCTTAATTTTTTCTTTTGTTTTTCCGTGAGATCATGTCTCACTTTGTTGCACAGGCTGGAGTGCAGTGGCATAATCATGGCTTACTGCAGCCTCGGCTTCGACTTCCTAGGCTCAGTTGATCCTCCTGCCTCAGCCTCCCAAGTAGCTGGGATTATGGGCATGTGCCACCATGCCCAGCTAATTTATATTTTATTTTTGTGTAAAGATGGGAATCTCGCTCTTTTGCTCAGGCTGGTCCCAAACTCCTGGGCTCTGGTGATCCTCCTACCTCAGCCTCCTGAAGTGCTGGGATTACAGGTGTGAGCCACTGCACTTGGCTTTTAAACTTTTATGAACAAAATGGACACATTTCTGTTCACTTTGGTGACAACTAAGCATGTGGTCCCTTATACAACTACAGACACTGAGAAATGCAGTCTGTGTCCCTGGGAAGAAGATGGAATGGATCAAGAGATTTGGTGTAGTCCACAATGGTCTTCTCCATAGCAAGAGATGTAATTTGTTTTTATATGTTGTAGCATTTAATTTATCTTTAATATTTAAAAGCTTTAGAACAATTTTTGATTTACATAAAAATTGTAAAGACAGTAGAATAATTCCCATATACTCCACATCCAGTTTCCCATGTTAATATCTTAAATCACTATGGTATGTTTGTCACCATTAATGAACAAATATTAATAAATTATTAACTAAAATCTATATTCAGATTTTGTTAGATATTGACTAAGGACATTTTTCTGTTGCAGCATATTATATTACATTTAGTTTTTACATCTTCTTGGGGTCGTCTTGACTGACCTTTTCAAAATGCCTGATTTTTGGTGACCTGGGTAGTTTCAAGTCATGATTAACTGTTTTGTAGAATGTACCTCAACTGGTATTTGTCTCCTGTCTTTCCTCATGATTAGTTTTAAGTTATGAGTTTTGAGAGGAAGACCACGGATATAAAGCAATATTGTCATCCTGTCCAATCAAGAATGCATACTATCTGTCTCATCTATCACTGTTGATGTGAAGACTGATCACCTGATTGTGAACCTTTATCACCTGGCTGATGGTTTTATGTTTAACAGGAACACTAGCATATGTGTAATCCATTTGAGAAAATAGAAGAAAGTAGAAAATGGATGATAAAAATGAATTAGGAAAAATGATATTGATCCAGTCCACATGTGGATATTTTGGCATTTCGAAGAAACCAGGACAGGGCTTTCTTAGTAACTGAAGAAAAGTCACAATGTGGTCATAGCTTGCTTCCTTTTCTCAGAGAAATGAGAAGTAAAGTCAGCCTGGAGTGGTGATAAGATATGCTTGCTGTTTGTGGAGAAGTGAGAAAGCGTATGCAATTTGAAGACAATCTGTTTATTTTAAAAAGGTCCTCAGTTTACCATGATTTGCCTTAAATATTTTTTAACTTTACAATGATGTGAAAGCAATGTACATTCAGTAGAAACCATATTTTGAGAACCTATATAACCATTCTGTTTTTAACTTTCAGTGTAGTGTTCGGTTAATTACACGAGATATTCAACACTTTGATATAAAATAGGCCTTGTTTTAGGTGATTTTGCCCAACTGTAGTTAATGGTGTTCTGAGTTAAGCTGAGCTATAATGTACAGTAGGCTAGGTGTATTAATGATATTTTGATTTAAGGTATTTTCAATTTAGGATGGTTTTATAGAGATATAATTCCATTGTTAACCCAAGGAGTATATTTACTTGTCACACATACATATTTATATCTACATGACAGTATATATGCAAAACTAAAAGCCAAAGTGAATCACACATAAGTATATTCCAAATATTATCCATTAACTCTGTATTGATGCCTATGTTCATGAAGAGTATATTTGTGTGTGCATGCATTTTACAGATTCCACTTGATCATTCATAAGATCTTTGTTCACGTGACTAAAAATCAGTTGTTTCATGCTGACAATTCATAACTATAGGAGAAAAACCCAAATATATGAAAATAAAATTCCTACATTAATGCACAGATGCTTATTTTCAAGAACCATAGAGGGCTGGGTGCAGCAGCTCATGCCTGTAATCCTACTATGTGGGGAGGCTATGGCAGGAGGATTTCTTGAGGCCAGGAGTTCAAGACCAGCCTGGGCTACGTAGCAAGACCTCCTCTCTACCCAAAAAAAAATTTTTTTTAATTAGCTGGGTGGGGTTATGTGTGCCTGCCTGTAGTTCCAACTACTCAGGAGGCTGAGGCAGGATAGCTTGAGCCCAGGAGTTCAAAGCTGCAGTGAGCTATAATTGCACCACTGTACTCTATCCTGGGTGACAGAGTGAGACACTGTCCCCAGAAAAGAACCATAAAGAAAATATTACATTTGTTGTGTGACATTTATATATTTGCATAAATGACATATAAGATAACATGGGTTATATTACATGGCATATGTCATCTTATATGCCACTTGTGAAAATATATATTTGCACATTTGTATTATGTCAAAGAATGACTGCATGGTTATTCTTTTAACAGTGAGGTATCAAATGATCTAGAACTTTATATCTAGTAGTAATATTTGGATTTAATATAAACTTTCATATTTGAAAGAAACATTTTTAGATCATTTTGATATTAAAATGAAAACGTGGTTGCCATAACTTCTGGAAATTATTTGCCTTTTCATATGGAACATGTGAATGAGATTTTCATTGCCATACTTATGGAAACCTCATTTCTCTTTTACATAAGCAAAACTGTGTATAGTGTAAGTTGTTTGAAACTGGAGGGGAATCAAACAGCAACCATGACTGCACTTGAACTTATACAACTGAAATAGATTTAAAGGATATGAGGACTTTTGTTTTTGGCCATCTGACTATATATGGCATTAATATAGTTTTTATATTGAATCACTGGCAAGCATGTGAGTTTACTCAGAGGTTTTACATAAGTTTTTGTTGTGTTATCAATGTAATTCTTTTAGGGAAGTGAAAATTTCTTAAAAAGTCTAACTCACACAAATGTATTAGAAACACTACAGTATTATTCTAATTATGTATAATAAACATTCTTCATGGTTAATATACTTACTAATTGAAAAATAATAATGTTTACTTAAAATCATTTATACTTTCACTTTAAAATTATTTTTTCAAAAAGTATATGGTTAAAGTTGTGCTTAATCATTGAGAAAATGCAAATTAAAACCACAATGAAATACTACCTCCTACCTGTTAAAATGGCTATTGTCAAAAAGATGAAAGATAACCAGTGTTGGTAAAGGTGTGGAGAAAAGAGAAACCTCATACCTTGTTGACGGGAATTTAGATTAGAACAGCCATTTTGGAAAAGAGTATGCAGTTTCCTCAAAACTAAATATGTAATTACTATATGATTCAACAATCCTACTTCTGGATATGTAGCCAAAATAAATTGAAATCAGTACATTAAAATCTTAAGTTCACTTCAGCATTATTCACAGTAGCCAAAATATGGAACCACCCTAAGTGTCTCTCAGTGAAAAAATTAATAAAGAATATTAGCTATACACAGTGGAATATTATACAGCCTTAAAAGAAGGAAATTCTGTCATTCAAGACAACATGATGGAACTGGGGGACATTATGACAAGTGAAATATGCCAAGTGCAGAAAAACAAATATCACACTATTTCACTTATATGTGGAATATAAAATAGTCAACCTCATAGAAGCAGAGAATGGAATGGTGGTTACCAGAGGCTGGTAGAGAATGGAGAAAGTAATGGAGCAAGGGGAAATATTGATCAAATAATAGTTTTGGTTAGACTGGAAGAACAATTTTTAGTGGTCCATTGACTGCATAGTCATCACAGTTAACAATGTGTATTTCAAAACTGCTAAAAGAATAGATTTTCATTCTTACCACAAAAAAGTGATAAGTTGAGGTGGTAGACATGTTGATAGCTTGATTGAATCTTTCTACAATGTACACATAAATTAAAACATCAAAATGTAGCCCATAAATGTTATTTATAATTATTTGTCAATAAACACAATTACATAAAAATATAAAAATCACAACCTTTAACCTACGAGACAGTTGTATAAATTAGTATCTTACTTCCAATTAAGAAGAAAATCCCGAATATAGGGATAGTAAGAACATGCTTTAGAATTTTAAAAATATACCCCTACATATTTGTCACTCAGTGAGACACAATTGTGCATTTGAAATTCCAATTTTATTATATACTCAAAGTCAACCATATTCATATAGTGGTTTTTTGTAATATAATTTGGCTATCACATCTTGAAAATAAGAGATTTTAAAGCAACCAAATAAGTTTTAAAACTGACCAAATGAATCACAAATATCTATTATGCATACTCCAGAGATAATAGTATAAATATGGAAATATATGGGTTTTTATTCAAAATATAAATAGCATATTTAATCATGTTTAAGAAATTAAGTACTAATCAAACTAAGGTAAACAAGATAAAAAATGTCCAAAGATTGAAAAGGGAAGATATAAATCTTTATGTACATAAAAATATTGGAAAAACTGTTAAAAACCAATATGCAAACTATTAGAAATAAAATGTTTTATCAAGTTGGCCAAAACAACAATCACTACAAAAATATGCTTTCACAAGAAAAGAAAATTATGTATTTGAGAACAATTGTCAGAAATTGTATTAATATTCTTAAAGGATAAATGTATTTTGATAGGCATTATTCAGATTGTATCTTATTTTTCTGTCTAGCACATTAACCGATTTGCTTTTAGCATATATTATATAAAAATTAGACATGTTAGCCTGGCCATGTCAGGCATATTCCCAAAATTCCAAACCCAAATTCTTGTATTTACAAGAAGAAAGCTGAAACCACTCCCACAAACTTTATAGAATTAATCAGGGAAGAGATAGGGAGAGACAAAATAAATCAAAGCTACAGTACATTCAGTATTTATGATTGACTCAGTTAACTCTCTCACCTGCTTTCTCCCAGTTGTTTGGTATCTATTGTCTTAGAATCATGTAGACCCTGTTATAGGATCATAGTTCCCCTTAACTCTTTGATAGATAATGTGAACATTAGGTTGGTGCAAAATTATGGTGTTTCCAATCACCTTTAGCAAAAACCACAACTACTTTTGCACCAACCTGATAAAACATTGTTTTCCCTTTGAGATATTTCTTTAGGTCTTGCACACTGATAAAATTACTAATTTAGCGGTTCTGAGGAACCCCACTGAGGTCAGCTGGCCTGACACATCCCACTGACATCAGCAGGTCTGAAGGACTCCACAAGAAGCTGACTCATCAAAAAATGCAGTTTCTACACCCCTGATGATTTTATCCCCTTGACCCTGACCAATTGACTATCTCAATCCTCCAGCTTTTTGCCCTCTCTAATCCCTTTAAAGACTGCAGCCTGAACTCCTCAGAGAGATGGATTTGAGAGTCTCCTTTCATCTCCTCACTCGCTGTGTTGTGATCATTAAACTCTTTCTCTGCTGCAAACCCTGCTGTCTCAATGTAATCAGTCTGTTGCTGCACAGCAGGAAAATGAACCTGTTTTTTCCTATAACAAAACTATATTTGTCTTCCACAACGAAAAAGTAAAACAGTTTGACCCCAAAACTCACATGGCATGCATCCTGGGGTACCAACTCTATTGATTTGCTTCATCAAACTATGGCCCAAAAATCTCTGTAAAATAAGGACAATAAGATCTTTCTATTTCTTTTGCCTAGAAATTCCATGGTGATTTTTTTGTAGTCTGTCTTTTTTATCTCCCAGAATGTCCTCGCTTCCTCCTGATTTTCAAATTCAAGTTACTTTTTGTTTCTGTTAAGTTCCTGATTTTAAAAGGGAACTTTATTATTCCTTAAACAGTATTACAGCAAACCATGCGTACCCTACCTCTATTTGAAATAATATGTATACTTATACTCTAATAGGATTGATCACTGAGATACTGTCACACATAGATTAAGCTGATGTGACACTGGCCAGTTTCTTCCTATCCTGGGAGTGTCCCAAAACATGAAGCTGCCTTTTGTAAGCTGCCATGCTCGTTGTTCATTTGACTCTTCTGCTTATAGGAATGAGATGAAGTGAAAGAGAGCAGAGTAAAAACTGGAATGCCTTGTAACGGACAAGGTATCAGGCCCTGTGTCAGCTCCATAACAAGCCATATTTTATACAGTGGTGACAACAATCATGCAATGTAAACATTCTTGTATTGATTTAATTCCAGTGAAAGATGATCTTCACACATGAGCATTTTTTTCCTCCGGTAACATAGGTATCAGTGATCTAGATGCAGAAGTCTTGCTGGCTTCCTGCTTTTCTATGACATCATCCTTCAGAAGGTGAGGCACAGGCAAGAACGTAATGAAAGGTAAATATTGCTTTTCAAAAACCATCGTTCCTAAAGTACGGTTTTCATAATTTTACACGCATATTTTTACAAATATTTGTAGACATTTCAGTCAAGAACACAGTAGATAAATATTTGAGGAAATGTAACTACCCAACAGGTTCACCTTGGGCATTGCCTAGACAGAGCTGATTTATCAAGACGGGAATTGTAATAGAGAAATAGGTTAATTCACAGAAAGCAGAGACTGGAGACTGTATGGGAGACTGGAGTCTGATTATTATTCAAACCAGTCTCTGAAAACTCAAGGACTAGGGTTTATAAGCATTATTTGATGGGGTGGGGGGCAGTGAGTCAGGAGTGCTTGTTGGTTGGGTTGGAAATGAAATCATAGTGAGTCAAAGTGGTCCTCTTGCACTGAGACAGCTCCTGGGTGGGGGCCACAAGGCAAACCAGTTTATTGATCTGGGTGCTGCCAGCTAACCCATCAAGTGCAGGGCCTTCAACATATCTCAAGTGCTGACCTTAGGTTTTACAATATTGACCTTATCCTCAGGAACGATTTGGGAAAGGTCAGAATCACGTAACCTCTAGCTAGGTGACTCCTAAACCATAATTTCTGATATTGTGTCTAATTTGTTAGTCCTACAAAGGCAGTTTAGTCCTCAGGCGAGAAGAAGGTTTTTTTGTTTGTTTGTTCGTTCATTCTTATTTTTTGAGAAACAGCTGTCATTGTCTTGGTTTCAAAGTTAAACTATAAACTAAGTTTCACCCAAAGTTAGTTTGGCCCTTGAATGGGCAAGGACAGCTCGGAAGTTAAAAACAAGATGGAGTTGGTTAGGGCATATCTCTTTCACTGTCATAATTTTCTGTTATAGTTCTGCAAAGGTGGTTTCATATTTACAGTTACAAATCTGCAAAGGCGGATAAATATTTGAGGAGATATTATAGTCTAAGAGAAATGTATAGAGATGAGCAAATGAAAGCAAACTATTTTCATGTCCTTTTCTCCCATAAAGCATTTGTGAAGGCTGCAAACCCCACAGGGTAGCATGCCTGGCTACAGATAGTCATCCTCCTGAATTTTTTTTTTTTTTTTTTTGAGACAGAGTCTCCCTGTGTCACCCAGGCTGGAGTGCAGTGGCACAATCTTGGCTTACTGCAAGCTCTGCCTCCTGGGTTCACGCCATTCTCTTGACTCAACTTCCCGAGTAGCTGGGACTGCAGGCACCCACCACCATGACTGGCTCATCTTTTTGTATTTTTAGTAGAAAGAGACCAGGTTTCACCATGTTAGCCAGGATGGTCTCGATCTCCTGACCTTGTGATCCGCCTGCCTCGGCCTCCCAAAGTGCTAGGATTACAGGCGTGAGCCACCGCGCCTGGAAGTGATCCACCTGAATGTTGAAACCTGGATATTCCAGTGAAGGGAAGGGAGAAGAATGTCTTTTTACTCTGAATGTATACTTTGTTAACTTGTGCTTAAGACAGAAAATTGATCTAAAGATCTACAAAACCCAAACTTATCCCAAACATGAAGATATATGCTATTTAAAATATTAATAGTTTATTTGTACCTTTTAGTGATTTATTTCTTATAAACAAATCTGTAACTACATATTGACTCATCTCTTCTTGTTTTTTTATTTCCTCCTGTAATTACTAAATTGATTAGCATTGTTCTTCATCTTGTCCAAGTAAATTTCCCAATTCCATGATAATGTAGACACACCCCAAAACCAAAGCGCATTCAAATATGTAAGAGCAGTAACAAAAAAGCTCATGGGAATGTTGAAGCAATGATTTTTGTTTTTCTTTTTTTGCTAATGGGAGTGACGATCAACAGTCTTCAGAAAACAGTTCTGAAAGTATGTTTCACTGGCAGAAGCCACAGAGGATGAGGTCCCACAGTTATTTTCCAGAAGAAAATGATAAAAGGTTACATTTTCCAAGATTATTGATTCCTACAATTTTTGGCATTATTACGTGTGATAAATTTGATGGTAGATATTTCATCATAATTTGAGTGAGACAATATAATTCCCAATCCTGTTCTAATAAACTCTGTGATACATTTTAAAAAAAATCATTCTGGATCTCAGATCCCTAAAATTTAAAGGGAATGTGTATAATTGGCTATTTCTATTAATGTTTAATTCTATGCATTTGTTATTCACATATGTTTTAGATTAAATATTTTTACTCCTTATGGAAAACCAATATATATTTTTTCATTTATTCATGGCTATTTAATTAAAAGAATCATCTTAACATAATTGATTTTTTTCCCTTAGTAACTTGATTTCTAAAACTATGGAATAATCAAGGCAAATTTTTTTTCAGAGCCAATTTCTTCCAATATAATGTCATATTTGTGTTTATATTATAAACTTTGAATAATCTTCCAGGTTTTAAAACATTTGTCATAATTGAGGAATAAAAAGATAATGTCTTTCAGTATTCTCAAATACTGACATTTCTCAAACTTTTTCAAAAAAGACATCTTAATTTTGAAAAATACTTTTATAGGTGTCATGGTGTCATAGAAAGATTTGTGGTTTAGTTATGTATTTTCAAATTAGAGAAAAAATTACCAAAGTGTGAAAGAATTTATCTTCTGTATCAATCCAAGGAAAGAGGTGTTCTCTAATAAAATCTTACTTTTTTTTTTTGAAGCTGAAGTCTCGCTTTTTCCCCAGCCTAGAGTGCAGCAGTGCAATCTTCGCTCCCAGTAACCTCCACCTCCCAGGTTCAAGTGGTGGGTTCTCCTTCCCTAGCCTCCTGAGTAGCTGGGATTACACAAGCCCACCACCATGCCCAGCTAAAAATCTTACATCATTCTTCATAGCTGGTTTATACTATTAAACAGTATACTATCTAGATATTTTATGGTATAATACAAATTATATTTATGACAGAGAAAGTTGATCATAACAATTTCACATGATGTGAAAGCTCTCTTTTAATCATCAGTACTTTGAAGCAACCTACAGCCAACCTTTTTAGGGACACCTATGGATATAGTTGTATGGAAGGATAGAATTTTCCTGTTCATTGTTTATCGTTCTCAATAAAGACCTACATTTATCAGAATTTTCCATCCTTTACATGTAAAAAGTAGACCTTAAAATGGTAACTTACTGTTTTACTCTTTTTAAAGAACCAATTGGCTGAAAAATGACATGCGTAGGAGAGCTACAAAGTGTGAGAGCCCTATGTTGGCATCTGGCTGAAGCAAACATGGGAAGAATGTCAGCAGTATTAATAAGCAGAGAGTGAGACTGTCTCACTTGAACATAAAATGTATATGTTGGCCATTTACTTAATGCCTATAAAAATATAAAGAATTTTTTTTTTTTTTTTTTTTTTTTTACCAAGAGATCAACTGCAGTGAACATCTTGCTATTCTGTTTGGTTAAAGTGTACAATGTAGATTAATGACATGTATCTCTAATGTTGCAAATTTATATATTAACCAGGCATGGTGGGAGGTGCCTGTATAATCCCAGCTACTTGGGAGGCCGAATTAGGAGAATCGCTTGAACCTGGGAGGCATAGGTTGCAGTGAGCCAAGATTGTGCCATTGCACTCCAGCCTGCACAACAAGAGGAAAACTCCACCTCAAAAATAAATATAAAATTTAAAGCAAATTTATTTTATTTTTATTTCTTTGACTAATATTTAAACTTTAGGGAATTAAAATTACATGGATTATTTTAAATGCCTTGTTATATCTTTCAATCATGGTTCCTAACAAAAGAAGTTATAACATCTGCAATACTATAGCTATATTAATTCATGTAAATCAGTGTCAAGTTTAAATAAAACAATTGCTTAAGGCCAGTCACAATGACCTCAACAGAAAAATAGACCTGCTCCCTTCTCCCACAAAAAAAACCCTACATAAATTTGCTACAAAAATGTTTACATTTGAGTTTATATCTCTTCTTCTTCACCTGTTACTGTTTGGACCTCTAATCAATATCTATTTACCAAATCTGCTTGAGGTACGTCTTCACCAATTCTCAATTATTCACTATACTTTTTTCATGATGATAGGAATCAGTAATGAAAATTAATTACTATTGGGCTGTAGCAGGTATCTTATGTGTGAAAAATTGAACTAATTTTTAAAAATATTTTTTGTAAGTGGAATTTGATATAGTAACTAATAGAACTTCCATCTGTCCTCTTAAGTTTTATCAGAATTGTCTATTTGAGTATTTAGTAGCATTGAAATAAAGTTGGATATCAGGAATGAGGTACCAAAAGTTGGGACATCGTTTGGCATGCAATTTTTGTCCTCTCCATTTCAGCTTCACTTGTGTGATTTTGAATGATTGTATTTCATTATAAAAAATAAAAATCCCAAGGGAGTATATTTCTATGAACTCCTTCCTTACTAAATTTGAATGCAAAGTTTTAAAGTCAATCCAATACATATCCCCAATTGAAAACAGTGCCTTAACCTCAGTAAAAGGAAGATGAAACTAATTACCTACTTCCACTGCATATTCTATTTTGAGTTTGTATTTATATTGGTAGCATCATATTACCCATTTAGTTGTCAAAGAGCTCTTGCAGTCACAAGAACTGCTTTTTCTCTTATTAGCAATAAGTTGGTCATCTATGTCAATTGCTCAGAATTATCTTTCACTTATGTCTGGTTAGGCTCCATTTCTACCACCACTGTCTTCAGTTTGGATATCACTGTGTCTTAGAACATTTTTCATAATAACTTTCAAATATTAATTGACTACAAGTCTGGGCACTCTGAAAAGGCTTTAATTACAGCTTATCTCATATATTAGATTTAATTTTATACTGTTTATGTTTGAGGAATGAACATTAAATTAAAATTATATTTAATATAATGCCCTACTTTAAGGACAAGGAGATTTTCTGATTTATCTGATATAGTTCTCAGCAACTAACAAAGTTATGCCTCATCTGAGCCCTAACTGAAGGATTTGTTGGATGTTCTTATCTAAATTTATCTGCCTAAGCAACTCTTTTGACAAATCCAGTCATCTCTTATTCTCATTGTTCTATCAAGACTCAAGGCCTTCAAGTTGCAGTATCTTTTATTGAAACATGCCTTCATAAAAATAGTTTAGTAAACTCCAGTAAAAATATGTTTATGTCTATTCTATCTTAATTTGTGATTTTATTTCAAAATATAGGCTTAGTTCACTATGTTAAATTCTGAATTTATGATTATTTCTATACATTATTTCTTTACATAGTGGAATATATGTTTACTTACGAAATTTTTGTTATACAATGAGTATTGGTTGTATTTTCCAAAAGCAATCTAAGACAAAATTAGGAAGTCAGGTAGTACATTAATTTATTCATTGACTAAATTCTTATTGAACAACTAATAAATGCCAGACACTCTTCTAGCATTGGAAACAAACTCTCTGCTTTTTGAGCTTATCTTGTAGGTGGTATAATAGAGAATAAACAGGTGTGTAATATAATATCTGATGGGTGATTAGTGCTATAAGTAATCATGAAAGATGAATGGGATGAGGAGTGCAAGGGTGTGTTGTAGTCAGGAAGAACTCCTCAGAAAACACATTTTGAACAAATATCTCAGAGAAGTGAATTATTTATGCAGGAGGTGAAGAAATGATATCGCTTTGTCTTCCTTTTATTGATAGTAAGGGAATAAATGATTCCAGTGATTATATTATAAAGTCTTTATGTGTTATATCTTGAAAAAGATTGTTAGACAGTATTATAGAATGTTATATAATTTTAATTGTTATACTTGTTTTTCTTATTTATGTTTCTTACACTCTTATAAAGCATATAAATATTTAAGACATTAATGAAGACATTAAATTTGTCTTCTTTCATTTGTGCTATCACACCACTCTGTATTTTCTAACATTACAATCTGTACTGTTGCTGTGGCTGTCTGTGTGTTGCCTCCAAACCCTGAGCTTTCTAAGCACTGAGTACAGTGTACTATAGAAAGTAAGACTTATATATATTTGCTGAATTGGATGCTCCCCTTTGACATTTTCTTAGATGAAATTATGTTTTTCATGATACAAGAATTACGAGAAGCATGCAAGTTTTCCTGTTTGAGTAGATCCAAAGGAGTCCCTTGAAAAAAAATTTTTTGTTGTTTTACTGTGGAGCTACTATTCTGGACAACTGGCAGTAGTTTCTCATTTAGTTGAGAGTCCTGGGTGGGCTTCTAATGCCAGCATTGTCATTTGCCCATCTGGTTTCCAAAGCTTGTGTACACCCTTATTAAAAACACAAAATCACACTCCAGGTAATACCTGGAATTGCCAGATATCCTGTTTCTGACCAAACCTGAATGGGAATGAATACGATTACCTAAGAGACTCAGAATATTTAAAATATTGTAAAGAATGAGAATATAAAGTATGTACATAAATTATTTCCAATATGCTCTTCAACAAAGCAGCTAAAATCTGTGACATATATCTCATTTGTACATATGCATTTAATTACAACATATGCATGGATCGTTTGGCTGCATTCATTTAATTCATCACAATTTCACCTGGATTGAGATGTGCTTAATTCTCTTAGTTAAGGGATATTATACTAGATGGGAATTCAGTATGTATCACTTCAATTATTGTAAAGCTATTTTAGAATATATTATTTCATTCAATGATTGCTATGTAAAATTTTGGTGACATTTTTATTTTATAGTATTTTGAAGTTCTTAAAAAAGCATTGTATTTCTTAACACTAGACTTCTTTCTCTTTTATGATCAAATGAAACCTATAAATGATAGGATTCCTTTTTAATTTTTCTTTCCTCTCAGAAGATCAAAGACAAATGTGAAACTCAGACATGGGAACTTTTTTTCTGATTTGCTACTTCTATTTATATTAATTGAATCTACTTTTGCTTTAAGCTGTCTCAAAAGTTCTGCATAAAGAATAAGAATATAACCTGTAATCCTACTACTTTGGGAGGCTAAAATGGGTAGACTGCTTAAGCCCAGGAGTTTGAGACCAGCCTGGGCAACATGGCAAAGCTCTGTCTCTACAAAAAAACACAAAAATTAGCTAGGCACCATCGCATGTGCCTATCTTCCCAGTTACTTGAGAGGTTGAGATGGGAGGATCTCCTGAGGGCTGGAGGCTGAGGCTGCAGCGAGCCGAGGTCCTGCTATTGCACTCCAGCCTGAGTGACATAGTGAGACCCTGTCTCAACAACAAAAAAATATAATATAGATGATTGGTGGCTGGCAAGATGGCCGAATAGGAACAGTTCCAGGCTTCAGCTCCCAGCGATATCAATGCAGAAGGTGGGGGATTTCTGCATTTCCAACTGAGTCTCCATTGGTGATACTCAGGCAAACAGGGTCTGCAGGTGGATCTACCATTGAAAATAGGGATATCAGTGTTGTGATCTTAATTTCTAAGAGTATAAAGTAGTTTGCATAAAACCCTGAATGAGGTATGTAAAGTTTCAATGGCAAATTATTTTTTTCTTTAAGCATAAATACCTTAGAAATTCTGAGTTACAGGTGTCTTCTATTCTTATCCATGTCTTTTTTATACATTGATTACCATATGTTATCTGTCTGGCTTCTTTTCAGGTCTCCTACACATAAAACTTATAAGGCACGTAAGATTGAGTCTATTCCACCTATGAACATAGAAAAACCAAAGTCACAAACTGTCAGAACTTCACCTGATACTCAAGTTTGGGAGTAATCGATGCTTTTTGCTTTAATCCATTCTAGCTAAACCATCTCAGTTAGAAAGATATTATCTTACTTAGCCTTAGTTCCCTGAAACAGAGCATGAGACAAAGACTTTCATATAAGCAAATAGTATAGGACAAAATTTTGGGGAGAAAGAGGAAAGGTTCTAGGGAAGAAAACAGAGAAGAAGAAAGTCAATACAAGCATGCACCATTTTAGTTGACCCCTAAAATGAATGACCGATGCTGGATCCTTGGTGAATTTCTGGGGAATTGTATAAAATGTGTCTTAGAATAGGCTGTCTAGAATGGAGGGGAAAAACATTTATCATTGGCTCCTTTTCACCTTCTCAAGGATAACCCTACAGAATTAATTGCTGGCTCATTTCTAGGTTGCATCAGATCAAGTGTAGAACAGTTCTCAAGATATCTACATGTCAAGATCACAAGTCTCAAGGCAGTGTTGGCCTTAACAGAGGTGCTATTTGGTTTTGTCTGCAAAGGCTGTGTGAAATTAATGGTTTTATCAGTGGCTGAAGCAAAAGGCGAGGACAGAGGATTTTGAAGTGGTGCATAAAAATGACACAAGTACCTATTTCATTGTTAAAATGTGTCTCTTAAAGTCTACGATGCAAGTTATTATGTATTTAATGAATTTGTTTCACATGATTTAGAATTTAGAAAATGAAAATTTAGAAAATTTAGAAAATGAAACCACTGACTTATAGAACGGTACTGCGTCCCTCTCCATTCTCATGAATTAGCATCAACCTAAACTCAAACACTTCAGTATAATTGGATTGGAACTGACCTAACACAGTGGTTTTTCAATAAGGGGGCAAATGGAATGGTTGACTGAGCAGGGCTTTCCTTAACAGTAATGGAAAGCGTCATACCCTTTTCTACACCCTGTTTCTTGGGTGAAGGTTTGGCTCAACAGACATTTTCAGCTCTATTGTTTATGTAGTCATTAAATGCTTTGGCTCAGAACTTCAGCTTTCTTTCACAAAACAGCCGGCTCAAGCAAACTATTTCCTCAAGCTCGTGTACTCTTTTATTAAGAATTTATTGTTCAAATCCATATGCCCCTAGTTTATTTCTTTCCCAAATTAGTTTTCGTGAGCCAACAGACGAAGAGATAGGTCCTATAACGTCCTCTGGAAGCCCGTGATGGAGTTTAGTAGCTGACATCGGTGCTGGGTTTCATATAGTTGTTTCTACTGCATAAACTCATTTCAACAACAACAGATAAGGAATTTTTTTTTTTCTTTAAAAAATGTAAGATGTCCCTTGTGAAAGTCATTCTCACAAGTTACCTTATAAACAATTCATTTTTTCCTCATTGCTATGGATTTCTCTCAAGTATGGAAATGCGGTTTTACCTTTATCTTTCTTTCTTCTTTATACTTACCTTTCCTTTACATAGTCCAGCTGTGACCTGCATACATAGATAATGGATTGACTAAAAGTAGAACCTAAGGCCCTATTTAAAGTGTCAGCAACTTAATTTCACCAAGATATATGTGTCAGGGTAGGTTTAAAAAATAGCTCAAGCAAAAATTAGCAAATTATATTGTAATTATTTTCAGAAGAGAAATACAATTAACTTGAAATCAACTAAATTAATGTATTTATTTTGCAAATATATTTGTACACGTTTTTTTCATTTGTTTTGTTTTTTGTTTTGTTTTGAGATGGAGTCTCACTCACTCTGTTGCCCAGGTTAGAATGCAATGGCGGAATATCAGCTCACTATAACCTCCACCTCCCGGGTTCAAGCTTCAGCCTCCCAAGTAGCTGGGATTACTAAGTTTTTTTGTAAAGCTAGCCATAAACTTCTAAATGTTGTAATCAGCACGTCATATCTGAGAGTGTGCTCTATGTACTCAACTAGAGTTTGACGATTTTATAGTTGCCAAAACTGTAGGCCTACTTTGAGACTATTAGAATATTTTTGTTTGTTTTTCTACTTTTAGGAATTTTTTTGAATTCCTGTTCTGATAGATTCTGTTCATTCAGTACAATTTCTAAGTAAAACAACATGGGTTTTTAAGGCTTTCTTTTTCTCTTACATTATCTGAAATTTCAAGATTGTAACAGTAACTTACCATTATTTTTTATAATTCTTTTTCTCATCCCATGAATTCTTTTTGCATAGCAGCTTCAGGGAGACAATGGAAGAGGGAGGAAGAAAAATTTGAAAATATTGATATTTTCTTCACCTATGCATGCAAATATAAAAATGGATTTAAGCGTCAAAACTATTTTAATTTGTAAAATATCAAAATTATATTGATTCCTTTTATTTTCATATGTATTTTTAATACTTAGCATAGTGATTCAGTACAGATTCTAAAGACAGACTAGCTGAGAATGAGCCATGACTCCACCTTGTTTTTTTGTTGCTTGACCAAGTAGGTCAACCCCTCTTTGCCTAAATTTGCATATCTGTAAAATAAAGATAAAAATAATACCTAAATGACATATCAATGTTGAAACTATTAAATTTTTAATATATTTAAGCTCCTTGGAACTGTATCTAGCACATAGTAAAATACTGCATAGCCATAGGCTACTTCTTGAAAAAATATGAAGTTAAAAATTAAATAATTATGTGTGTCAACTCAATACTTGGAAAGTTCTGGAATATATCAGCCTAAAGAAAGAATAAAGCATCCAACAGTTTTATTTAATTTTATTTTTCATTACCCATATTCTGGTCCCAGAATATGTACATTTATAGTTTTTTGGAATTAATCTTATAACAGCAGGCAAAAATCAAAATAATGAACTGAACATTGCATTCTATAAATTGGCATCAAAGAGAAAGAGGAAGGAAAGAGAGAAGGTAAAACATAAGAAATCTGCAAATGTATAAATACTAAGACAAACAAGTAATTCACAATAACAACTTTAATCCCATCTAATAATGGTAGCATTGGAATGTTTGCAGTTTTTATATTGAACTCTCATGTCATAATTTTATAATCATGTGATGTTGGTAAATCAAAAATTGTATCTTTATTATATTCTGTGTAAACAAAAAGTGTGCTCTTTTTAGCCAACAAACCCCAAATTATTTCTACATAAATTTGGAAGAAAACATAGGTAATATTTAACCATTAGAAAAATAGTATTTAAATATCTTTAATGGCAAGTTACTTTAAGAACTCTAGATAATCCATTATTCATTTGTATTTTGTTTATATAAAATATACATAAAATAAAAACTACGGTAAATCTTCTTAACTAGCATCCATTTAATAAACTCACCAGAATAATTGCCACACCACACTTGCCCCTGAAAACATACAGACTAAAGCCCTTGACATATTGACAACTCACTTTTATCACTATCACTATAAAACTTTATCACTGTCACAACTCACTATAAAAACAAAACTAAACAAGAGTCCAACTGGAGATTGATAAGGCAAGTAGTTTTAAGAACAATAACAACAAATTAGTTTATTAGCTATGAACCAAGTCAAAATTGGGATAGGTGAGAATGTAATATTTAGGAGGTTAACATTACATTCTTATTGCTAATGAAGGAAATTGAAACTGAATATTGTAGACAATATATTTAATAGTGCAGATTATCATAATCAGAGAAAAAGAAAATATTAGAGCCCCGTATTAAAAGATTGTCAAATTGCTCTTTATGTTCAATTAAAGTATTACATATTTATGTGATGCTTTATAATTCTCACCTTGATAAATGGTATTGATTAACGAAGCAAGAATTGTTCCCAATTATTTTGTATAAAGGGGTTTCTGTTAAATCTAAAACATGCAGGAAAATTCCACAGCTGGTTATTACATAAATAATTTTAGAGGTTTTTTTCCATACAACAGTATAGTATAATTTTAGAATCAAGGAGTAGCAGTACATTTTAGATGTGAAAATGGAAAAGAACTAAGGTCAACCGACCTCACTTTTAATGCATGTATTAATGCTGAATTTTGTTTATTGTTTCTAAATAGCAGATAAAATAATTAGAAACCCTGAGATATTCCATAACTTTTCTTTTCATAAATAATTTGTCTAGGGTTTTTGATTACTAGAGTGTGTCTTTAAAATCATGTATCTATTTTTTATTTACGTTTAGTTTCAGCTTCTTCCTCCCCAGGTTATACCTTCCTTTCCCATCTTCTTTCTCAGTTAGTTGGTATCCATCTTTGGTTATCCTTCTAATCGTCAGCAGACAAAGATTGTAATTTTAGATATTACAATCAACTGTGACCACATCTAGAAAAAAGACAATGTAACTTATTTTTGTCTGTTTTGTGTTAGGTAACCACACATTGCACCCCAAACCTCTAGCTCCACAAACATCTCCACACATTTATTTGGCCGAAAATGTGTCAACAAATTATTCCAAATTCATCATTTACCAAAGCACTGAGAATGATTTGATTTAGACTAATTTAAATTTATGATTGTGATAGAGATATGAACATTCATTGATCTATGTATCTAAGGAACTATACTAGTTATTATCAAGAAAAGTGACTGAATATTTTGTGTGTAGACCACCAACAATACCTATTAAAATAGAGGGCACCTACCTTAGCAACCTATTATTAAAATTCTTAAATGATTTAATTAAACCAAAGCTCAAGTAATGTTGAAGTGACGAAGGTTCTATATGGAATAATCTCAGCTAACAAAAAGGAAGAAATCTAAAGAGAAGGTAAAAGAGACCAGAAAAGAATATAAACAAGTATTTAGCATTTCAGGGAAGGATAGATGATGAAACAGAATACTATTTGACAGGGAATTCTATTCTGTAAGCAGGTAATGCATATTCAGAAGTACTGCTCAGTAGATAAGATCAGGAAAGGATAGATCTTAGGACTGTTTTCAAAACTCTGATTTAAATAGGGAACGAGTCAGCATGCATTAGCACACAGTTCCAGATAAACAAGGGATCTTGAAGTTGCTATTTAAAATCTGGAAACAGGCAAAGTAGGGCAAGGAAGAAACTAAAATTTTTGACTGCTGGTAATGAAAAGGCTATAGTAACCTTATTGATTTACAGTAAAGACAAAAGTTAAGGAATAAGCAATATGGATATGACACTGAGCAACTTGAGATCTTTAAGTGATCTCTAATAAGGGACACAACAGATTGAAGAATCTGTATTAGAAATTAATCTGAAACTTGGGGTTATATGACCATAACTCTGATAATAAATGACTTATAGCAAAGAAGAAAATCCCTGATAGTCCAGAAGGTAGTGCCTGAAATGGTGAGAGAAAATGATAGGTATAGGTTAGAGAAGAAAAGCTCAGAAAAGTTTGTCTTAAAAAAGCTTATTGGTTTAATTCTGGATAATTTATTTGGAAACACTGAAAAATGATGGTGATAGAGAGGGTTATGACACACACACACATAAACATACACACGTTTGTTTCTCCAAGTGTCATTTCTTTTTAAATGTACATTTGAGCTCTTTGGATAGTAGCGTTTATAAACAGATTTTGGAGAAACATCATTTTTTACAATATTGTAAAGTGTATTAGTGTACTGTATATATTTTATAGGAGATTTTCCTTCAGAGGAAACTGAACATTCACAAAAGATGCTTGAATACACTTTTGACAAACACCAATTACATAATACTTTCATAGCACATGAGTTCCACCCCTATAATAGAGTATGACGTAATGGCAAGATTTGTCCTCTCCTTCAGACAAATAAAAATTTGAATAATTAAATTATTATAAATATATTTACTTAATAATTATTTACTTCTATATTTTTATATATGAAGTATATATATTGTATATAAGTTAATATATATTTATATATTTAATAATTTGAATAATTAAATATATTCATAAAGTAAATGTTCACTCTTAAACATTGCTACTTAAGCAAAATTAATTTTTACATGTTTTGGAATCAATTTTTATTATATTAATGTTTTATTAGTTAATTAAAGTATCCTCTTATAAAACTATACCGCTCTGGGAAATTTGCACATAGAACTATTCATATTTATCTTAAAACATTAAAAAATGAAAATGCAACTTGATATAAAAATATATAAAATAAATAGAAATATACTACAGTGTAGCAATTATGATACAAAAATAATATATCCAGCTCTTTTAAAATAAACTATGAAGACACCATTTATTTTTCTCCTTACATCAGGTGTCAATATAGTTATTGGGAATTGAAGATGATATACGATTCTGAATTTTCTGACATTCTAAGAATAGTGAAGACTGAAGGGCTCTTAGATGTCAATAATCTTTTAGTACACACCACTACCACCCTGGCCACAACAGAGCAAATCAGAGAAAATGGTAGGACCGTTGTTTACGGGCATAGCCATGGCCTAGGCGCTGCCACGGAAGAGTTCTGCTTGATAGCACGGTACCATCTTGGCTCCTGACTGGACCACACTCAGATCCTTCTTGCCTGTGTGAGGTGATCACAGAGAATGGGACACAAGTGAACGAGGGAGCCCAAAGCCGGCAGATACACAAGCAAGAGATGTTGAGCAGCAGCCATGCCAAAGAGAAAGCTGCACAGAACCAGAGACAGAGATGGAGAAAGAGGTTTACTGTATCAGAAGGAACAGTTACAGTGGGAAGCAGACAGGACTTCTGAGTCACCAGAACAGCAGAAGTAAGGTTGCTGGAGCAGGAAGCAAAGTGCTCTGCCTGCTGAGGAAACAAAAGGATGGCCAGATCATCCCCTGGCCTCAGAGGATACTGCTGCAACTTGAGAACTGTTTTGTATCCAAATGATATTCCTGAACTTCCTTCAAGTTTCAACTTGAGGCAGTCAAAGCCATGTTCTCCTTTTTTTGTTATGCTCTGATAATAAATCCTTATCAACTGAAACAACTTTTATGGGAGTCTGATTCTTGCAGCCTAAAAAAGTAATACATCAATATTTAATTATTTGTGATTCACATCTTTCCTCATATGACACAAGAAAAATTATAACTAAAAAGCTAAGCACTAAAGCTGTTAAAATAGAAATTGCAAAATTCAAGTTAGAGAGGAACACATTTTTACCAACTTAAAGGCTAATCTCATTTCTAAATTTAAACACTGTAAACTCTAAACGTCTGGCAAGCAGAGCCAACAGCAGACATCTGACGAGGTAAGAAAGTCTATAGAATTCTTATTATCTCATAAAAAACAGTGTTTGCTATTCAAAAAAAGCACCATTTTTGCTTTTAGTAACTTTTCAGGTGCAATGTGATCTTACTCAAGCAGCATTAAATCAAAGGTATAAGTGATGTCTTTCACAGAAAGTTTATAGTAAATCCAGAAGTTCTCTAAAACGACCTTTTCCTGTGATCATCAATGATAAAAGACAAGGAAATTGTACGAAAACCGCATTGTCTGTTTTCAATTCTCCCTGTATTTAGGCCGCCCATCCTATTGTCTTTAAAAGGTATTTTGGAACACATCATTTTTTCCATATTTAAATGTTGAACAATGCTATACTTTATATTGTTATACCTTCATTTCCTAGTTTTAAGTTACTTAATAAAATTTGCCTAGCCTCCTGACTCATACTTTTCTTCCTCTGCCTAAACATGAGTCGCCTATTCCAGCATATTTTCTCTCAAACATTTCATTTCCCACGTTTTAATATATAGATCTAACTCCCTCAGGAAGTCATTGTCAAAAAGAAACAATACTTCAAACTGTGCAATTTAAGATGTCCAATATATCAAAAATAAAATAGCACAACAAAAAGGATGATATAAAAATAAATCAACTAAGATATTAAGGACAATGAAAACATTCTGACAGATGATACAAATTATTCATTACTGATGACTAGCTGGATTTCTTTACTAAAAGCATATTTCTAAAACTCACTTCAAGATTTATATTTAAATTATAAAAAGTCTCTTTAAGGACAGGTAATGATAATTCTTTGGTTTTTAGTGCAGCCATAAGTGGTGTCAAAGTCTAAGAAACTGTTATAATTAGAAAATGTCTCTTTTTCTTATTTTAGCTGTAAGTTTCCAACCCTCTTATGACCCAGTTTGGGTGCTAATATCTGATTTCCAATGCAGTCTTTATGAAGTTTGATGTACTGGGTATGGGGTGAGTGTGATGGTTAATTTTAGATATCAACTTGACTGGGTTAAAGGATACTCAGATTGTTGGCGAATAATTATTTCTGGGTATGTCTGCGAAGGTGTTTCCAGAAGAGATTGACATTTGAATCATAAGCTGAGTACGTGATATGGTTTGGCTGTGTCCCCACCCAAATCTCATCTTTAATTATAGTTCCCACATTCCCCACAGGTTGTGGGAGGGACCTGATGGGAAGTAAT
This sequence comes from Macaca mulatta, assembly GCF_049350105.2. NCBI lineage: Eukaryota > Metazoa > Chordata > Mammalia > Primates > Cercopithecidae > Macaca > Macaca mulatta. The sequence continues at coordinate 80,483,429 of NC_133422.1, forward strand.
TAAATCATGGGGGTGGTTACCCCTGTGTTGCTGTTCTCATGTTAGTGAGTGAATTTTCATGAGATTTGGTGGTTTTATAAGAAATTTTCCCTCTTTTCTCAGTACTTCTCCTTCCTGCCATCATGTGAAGAAGGATGTGTTTGCTTCCCCTTCTGCCAGGATTGTAAGTTTCCTGAAGCCTCTCCAGCCTGCAAAACTGTGAGTCAATTAAACCTCTTTCCTTTATAAATTGCCCAGTCTCAGACAGTCTTTATAGCAGCATTAGAATGGACTAATAGAGTAAGGAAGATCAATTCTCTTGAATTGAGCATGGCCACCACAAGAGGCCTTCTTCTTTTTTTCTTTTTGCATTTAATTATTTTTAACTATAGTTTAAGTTCTGGGGTACTTGTGCAGAAAGTGCAGGTTTGTTACATAGGTATACATGTACCATGGTGGTTTGCTGCACTCATCAACCTGCCATCTACATTCGGTATTTCTCCTAATGCTATCCCTCCCCTAACCCCCACCCCCTGACAGGCACTGGTGTGTGATGTTCCCCTCCCTGTGTCCATGTGTTCTCATTGTTCAACCCTGCTTATGAGTGAGAACATGCGGTGTTTGGTTTTCTGTTCCTGTGTTAGTTTGCTGAGAATGATGGTTTCCAGCTTCATCCATGTCCTTGCAAAAGACATAAACTCATCCTTTTTTATGGCTGCATAGTATTCCATGGTGTATATGTGCCACATTTCCTTTATCCAGTCTATCATTGATGGGCATTAGGGTTGGTTCCAAGTCTTTGCTATTGTGAACAGTGCTGCAATAAACATACATGTGCATGTGTCTTTATAGTAGAATGATTTATAATCCTTTGGGTATATACCCAGTACTGGAGTTACTGGGTCAAATGGTATTTCTGGTTCTAGATCCTTGAGGAATTGCCACACTGTCTTCCACAATGGTTGAACTAATTTACACTCCCACCAACAGTGTAAAAGCGTTCCTATTTCTCCACATCCTCTCCAGCACCTGTTGTTTCCTGACTTTTTGATGATTGCCATTCTAACTGCTGTGAGATGGTATCTCATTGTGGTTTTGATTTGCATTTCGCTAATGACCAGTGATTATGGCTTTTTTAAATATGTTTGTTGGCTGCATAAATGTCTTCTTTTGAGATATGTCTGTTCATATAGTTTACCCACTTTTGAAAGTGGTTGTTTTTTTCTTGTAAATTTGTTTAAGTTCTTTGTAGATTCTGGATGTTAGCCCTTTGTCAGATGGATAGATTGCAAAAATTTTCTCCCATTCTATAGGTTGCCTGTTGACGCTGATGATAGTTTCTTTTGCTGTGCAGAAGCTCTTTAATTCAATTGGATTATATTTGTCAATTTTGCCTTTTGAAGAGGCCTTCTAAAGGGCAATATTCACTAGATCACTCAGTGTGGGGCCATCACGGCCCTAACTAGAGCAATACCCAGTGGAGCTTGGGGTAAGGCCACCTCCAAGACCCAGACCAGTAGGGTCAACAGTGTGTAACAGAGAGCCACAGTCATGTAATCTAACCCACGAGAGCTGCACTGTCGGTTGCTCAAAGGCTTGGGGACTAAATCTCATCCCAGTGTGTCCAAATGGCAGAACACTGAGTCAAAAAATATTTTTCTCAAGCTTTAAGATTTAATGTTCTTTGCTTGTTGGGGTTTGAACTTATTTAGGACCAGTTACTCCTTTCTTCTTTTCTATTTTTCACTATTAAAATGAGAATGTTTATCTTATGTCTGTTCCACCATTGTACGTTGAAAGCAAATAACTTGTTGGATTTCATGGATTCACGGCTGGAAAGCAATTTGCCTCAGGATATATATTATACCTTGAGTCTCACCCATACCTGATTTGGATGATGTTTGGATGGGACTCTGGATTTTAGACTGTTGAGTTGATGCTGGGACAAGTTAAATATTTGGGGGTATTGGGATGGAATTAATATATTTTATAGGTGAGAAGGACATGACTTTTGAGAGGCCAAGAGCAAAATGCTGTGGCCTGAATATTTGTTTCCCCTCAACATTTATATATTGAATCCTAACCTACAAGGTGAAGATATTAACGAGTGCAACTTTTTGGAGGTGATTGGGTGCTGAGAACTCCACCCTTATGGATGGGATTAGCACACTCATCAAAAAGGCCTGATGGAGGATGCTTGTTTTCTCCACCATGTGAAGACATGTAGAAGGTTCTATACACAGCAGAGTGCCCTCACCAAACACCACATCTGCTGGCACCTTGACCTTATACTTCCCAGCCTGCAGAACTGTGAGTAATAAATTTCTGTTTTTTATAAATGACCCAATCTAAGGTATTTTGTTACAGCAGCCCACACACACTAAAACAGTGAGACTTAGGGGTGAGGAATTAGAGAATTACTATTTTTCTTCAGGCTGCTGTAAACCAAGCTGAGGAAGTGATTCACAATGTGACGTTCTTAAAAAATCAGTATTTTTGCAGGACAAGCCATCCTAAAGAGTAGTCAGTCTGAAAGAGATGGCAGAAAGGGAGGTCTAGAAATAATACTTTTAGTATAGTTTTGGGGAAAGCTAAAAGATGGGAAAAGGAATTGGAACACAGAGAAACATTTACTTTTTATGGTGGCAAAATGAAAAAGAGAAATGTTTAAGAATGTCATTAATCATGGCCAGAAATAGAGAGCAGTTAAAAGCACAAACTTAATGTAAACAACAGGGGTGAGAGGAGAGTTGCTTGATGTGAAACCTCTAGGAGATTAAGGAGTAACTGACTCTTAAAACTCACCTAGGACATAGATTTTTGCCAATTCAGGGCTGTTGATGCTTTACTTATATCTTCAAATCAGAATGTGTCAAGTTGGTTTGGTAAGCAGCAGCCCTTTTACCTAGAGAAAATAAACATATGTTTCAATAATCTCTTATTTAATACAACATTATTGGCTGAGCAGTAAACAGTTTATAACATGCTATAATTAAAGATTTTTAAATGTTTAATTTTTTTACAGTGCTTATGATAATATAACTTCTTAATTGCTACCTTCCTTACATATGTAAAGCTGTCTTAGTGTAAAAATGAAAGCAATCACTGAAAGTTGAAATAGAAACAGCACATATTAAATATATCCTATACACAAAACATCCACATTAACAGTTTAGTATTTTTTCTTTAGAATTGTGCCCAGAATTGGTTTATTCCAGTGGGTTCTTGGTCTCGCTAACTTCAAGAATGAAGCCGCGGACTCTCGCGGTGAGTGTTAGTTCTTAAAGATGGTGTGTCCGGAGTTTGTTCCTTCAGATGTTCAGATGTGTCTGGAGTTTCTTCCTTCTGATGGGGGACCTCCGCAGTGAGTGTTACAATTCTTAAAGGTGGCTCGTCTGGAGTTGTTTGTTCCTCGTGGTGAGTTCGTGGTCTTGCTGACTTCAGGAATGAAGCCGCAGATCCTCATGGTGAATGTTACAGCTCATAAAGGTAGTGCAGACCCAAAGAGTGATCAGCAGCAAGATTTATTGTGAAGAGCGAAAGAACAAAGCTTCCACAGCATGGAAGGGGATGCAAGCAGGTTGCTGCTGCTGGCTTGGGTGGCCAGCTTTTATTCCTTCATTTGGCCCAGCCTGCTGGTTGCTCCATCTTACAGACTGCCGATTGGCCCATTTTACAGAGTGCTGATTGGTCCATTTTACAGAGTGCTGATTGGTGTATTTAAAATCATTTAGCAAGACACAGAGTGCTGACTGGTGTGTTTTTACATAGTGCTGATTTGTGCATTTACAATCCTTTAGCTAAACACAGAGTGCTGATTGGTGCATTTACAATCCTGTAGCTAGATAGAGAGCGTAGACTGGTGCGTTTTTACCGAGTGCTGATTGGTGTGTTTACAAACCTTTAGCTAGACACAGAGCTCTGATTGGTACATTTTTACAGAGTGATTGGTGCATTTACAATCCTTTAGCTAGACAAAGAGTGCTGATTGGCGCATTTACAATCCTGTAGCTAGATACGGAGCGTAGACTGGTGCGTTTTTAGAGTGCTGATTGATGTGTTTACAAACCTTTAGCTAGACACAGAGCGCTGATTGGTGTGTTTTTGCAGAGTGCTGATTGGTGCATTTACAATCCTTTAGCTAGACACAGAGCACTGATTGGTGCATTTACAATACGCTAGCTAGACAGAAAAGTTCTCCAAGTCTCCACCTGACCCAGAAGCCCAGCTGGCTTCACTTCTCAGAAATAAAATTACAACTTTTTTTTTTTTTTTTTTTTTTTTTTTGAGACAGACTCTTGCTCTGTCACCCAGGTTTCCAGGCTGGAGTTCAGTGGCATGATCTCAGCTCACTACAAGCTCTGCCTCCTGGGTTCACTCCATTCTGCTGCCTTAGCCTCCCGAGTATCTGGGACTACAGGCGCCTGCCACCACACCGGACTAATTTTGTTTTTGTATTTTTAGTAGAGATGGAGTTTCACTGTGTTAGCCAGGATGGTCTCGATCTCCTGACCTCATGATCTGCCCGCCTTGGCCTCCCAAAGTGCTGGGATTACAGGTGTGAGCCACTGAGCCCAGCCAAAATTATAACGTTTTTAGCAGGTCGTGGTTTTATTTTCTTCATACCTTTAAATATTCCCATAATTTATCTTTTTCTAATTTTTCTGCTTTCTTGTCTAGGGAATATTTGTTGACAAATGCATTTGCTGTATACAACAGTGCATCCTTAATCCTTGTTGAATATGTTCCATGAACCCCCGTGGATGCCTGAAACCATGAGTAGTACTGAATGTAAACACTGTGTTTTTTCCAATGCATACATAGTTATGATAAAGTTTAATTTATAAATTAGACACAGTAAGAGAATAACAACGATAAATAATAATAAAAGATCAACTATAACAATATACTTTAACAAAAGTTATGCAAATGTGTTCTCTCTCTCTCTTTCTCTTTTTCTCTCAAATATCTTACTGTGCTGTATTCATTTATTTTCCCACTATGGTTGACCACAGGTAACTGAAGACTTTGAAATTGAAACCATGAATAAGCATGACTACTGTATATTACTGTATACACAGAGGATCTTACAATAGCCTGAAGATATTGCCTAGTCAAGTTTCCAGACAAATGGCTTTCCATCCACTCAAGACCAAGGCCATGAAGATGCAATAAAAATAAGACAGACTGCAGTCACGGTCTCCCTTATTCAGAAATAGTTACTCTCACTCTTACTTAGACTTTCCTTCCAACCAACCTCAGGTTCACCTAGGCTGTATCAGAGTCTTCCCTCCTGACCTGCTCTACTGTCCAGCTCTTTGATTCCTTTGCATGATCTTTGTTATTATACAAAGTGACCAAGCAATTGAACATACACGATTATTAATATCTTTTTGTTAGCGATTTTGGCATCAATGTGGCAGATAGTGAGAATAGGTCTCTTCTACCAAACTTTGCTACCATGTTGTGATAAAATCAAGTCTCAGACAGGAGGCCAGTATAAATACTATCATTTCTTAAACATCACTTAGTAGCAACACTAAATTGCTTTTCTGTGATCTTGGTGCCTTTCCAGATCTCTCATTTTATTTTATTTTATTTTATTTTATTTTATTTATTTATTTATTTATTTATTTATTTTAGGATCTGGTTCTCTGACCCTAACTAAAAGCAAAACTAACAATATTCCAGTGGCAGCATTCATTATAATATTGAATATTATGTCTATGAAATATTGTAATTATACATTCAGCATCAGGCAATCCAAATTCCCCAAATATGTCAGTTACCATGTGCTATTTAAGGAAAGATACAAATGAAGAGCTTACTAGCTTTTCAAAGCTTGTTCATGGAAATGTGAAAGCTCTCTCTTCCTAGAATATTTTAATCAACCTATTTATTTGGATGCCAGTAATGTTGCCAATGAAAGCACATTTCTAACATTTGTTATGCCTCCAGTGGTGGTCAGAGAAAATGATATCTCAAGATCTCTCTTCAGTGCAGACTTTTGACTGACATTCTCAATGTATGCATTGCTGTTTGGGACATATCTCCACCTCTGGCAGAGAAGATGAGAACTTACACATGTTCATCTTTTTCCAAGTCCACATTGAACTACTTTCTAGTAAATTACCACTTATTTAGTAGTTGTTCAGACTTTAAAATAATCTCTCCCTAGAATTCAACTTCCTGCATATTTCTCTCAACATTGAAATGTACGGGATACTGGCACATGCTATTCTGCTTAGGACCCCTGCCTGGTTTGGAAGGAAGGATAAGATGGAAAGAGATTGTGGTTTAGATAGCTGGTGATCACCAGATCTGTTTATCCTCTTGTTTCTGGGAATAGGGACAAACTTCCCAGCCCTGCTTGCAGTTAAGTTATAGCCATGCAACTAGCAAAGGAGCTGTGAGTGGAAGTTGCAGTTGTGAAGTTTATGAGCCTTTTTCCCTTTTTCTGACAGCCACTCTTTCTGACACCTTTCAAGAATTACTAAGACAACAGAAAAATTCAGTTATATATGTTCATCAGTATTAATTGCTATGTTTATTTCACCAATTACTTTTGTTCTACCTTTTTAAAAAACTGGTTTATTTTCTTCTCCATTGTGCTGAAGCAAAAACAATTTCAACTGGAATAAGTGTTTGCTTGAAATTGCTTCATAATGACAATTTGCTGACTCTGATATAAAAACTATTACATGATACCTCAGGAGTTAGAAAATGAGTATGGTACAGAATCTATGACTTTCATCAGCTAACTTCTCCAGTATTCCAGTTACCATGCTTCTCCTAAGGCAACTTTACATCTGTATAATAGTTATAAGATATTTTACTTTAATATCATAGGATTTATGGACACACACACACATAGATATACATTTATAAAAACTATAGAGTCCCAGTTTTTTCAATACTTCTACAAGGCAGTAGGAAAGTCAGGGAAATCTACAGAAGTCATAATATCTAAAGTAAATGTTTTTTTGCAGCAAATATTCATTGGGTATCTATATGTGCAATAATCTGAAATAGCTTTTTTGTTTAAGATTTTGCTCAGTCTCACCCTATAATTAAATTATGGAGCCAAAAATGTGCCACCAAGTATGTACAGTGTCAATTTTGTACTCATTTAGTTTTAATAATTTCCAGGCACCTGAGTGTTGAGTGCCAATCACAATAGAAATAGGTTGCGTTGGCAAATGACTGATCTTGGAACTAGGTTCTTGAGGAGAACCAAGAAAGAAATAAAACCTTATTTTATTGATAACTCTTATTTTTCATATTATTCCAGTATTGGATTGTAATTTTTAATGCTTTCTTAGAGTAAGCATTTATTTATCAATTTTACTGGTTCTCTGGCTTTCCCAGAATTAGTTTTTCTTTCTTTTGCTTATTTTTAGAGCAAAAAATATTTTTAGATTTGATATGTGGGCACTGAATGTCCAAGGGACTTAATACAAACACAAGAAAAATACTCCATACATGAAATTTGTTTTACTTGATGTTTTTTGTTTGGGTTATTTACATTTTTTTCTGATAATTGTCTTGGAAAGGGAGCATAAGTTATGAAAATTTGGGGAAGTAGCTTGTCAAATAATGTTTTTTATACCTTCTTCATTTATAAGTAGCTCGATATATACTTCTAAATTTACTATATATTTCTTTAGAATGTTTTGGTTTTATATTTCCTAAAACATACTTTTATGATATTTTTAAGAAATCATCATTTTTCTGTTTTCTGTCTTTTGGTTCTGCTCTTCTGACTATTTCTTTAACTTCCACTTATTTTGGCAATTTTGACAGTCTACATTGATTCTATTCCCTACAATTTCCTTTGTTCTAGTTTATTTCTTCTCATATTTTTCATGTTAGAACTTTTCCTTGAATGTTTGGTGATTAATGGCATCTGTTACTATTAATCAGTAAGACATCGAAGGTTGAAATAAAGCTCTTATAAGTCTTGACAGGGCTTCTGACTGGTGGAAGCTATGACCTGAATGTTTGTGCCTTTCTTACTGCCCCCAAATTTGTGTACTGAAATCCAAGGTGATGGTATTAGGAAGTAGTGCTTTTGATAGGTTTTTAGCATATGAGGTCACAGGTCATGTGAATAGGATTATAGAATTCTTACAAAAGAGATCTCAGAGTCATAGCTGGCCTCTTATATACGTGACAACACAGTGAGATATGAATCAGAAAATGAATCTTCGCCAAATAAGGAATTTGATGGTACCTTGATCCCGGGCTATCCAGCTCCCAGAATGGTGAAAAATAAATTTCTGTTTATAATCCACTTAGTTTGTGGCATTTTGTTATAGCAGCCAGAAATGGACTAAAACAGTGGATGTCCTTATATGATTTTTGGGCAGGTACACACAAACTTCTTTGAAGGATCTGCAAATATACGTATCTGTATAATCATTTTGGGTAGCCCGATTCTCCAAGGAACAATATACAAATTTTCGACCTGGAAGATAAAATCCTGCCTGTTGTTGCTTTGAGAGCTTAGGGGAAGCAGTTGACAATGGTTTTCATCCTCAATTGACTGCCCTTTGATAAGGTGATTATTGCTGCCCTAAGCTAGGATCGGTGACTATAATTCTTTGTTTCAACTTCCCATAGAATGCATCTCTCACCCTTGGCTAGAAGAAAGAAGAGTTAGTGGCCTAGAGTAAGGCCTGGGCAACAACATTTCTGGGTCCTTTCCATCAGTGCTTCCATATTAGATACACCTTCTACATGTGTGTGCATTACAGGTTTCCTGTGTCTCCAATTACTCAGCATTTGGGGCAGGGTTCTAAAGAGGGAATTATTTAACTTTGTTGGCGTCTCTCCTTTAATATAGGTTTAGATTTCAATTTTATGTTAATTTCAATAGCCTATAAATCTTCCGGTTTATAAGAAAAAATAAATGTTTATTTACTTATTGGAATGTGCAGAGAAAAATATGTGGGACCATTATGTCCTGTTTTAAATGCCCCATTCTGTTTATTCATTTATTTATTTTGACACAGTTTTTAAGATGAGAATCCTGTAGTTTTATGGCTATATATATATATATATATATATATATATAAATATATATTTATCCTGAGCCACATTCTTTAACTTTCTTTTTGCACTGGCCTCCCGAATTGACCTATTTTTTATTTTTTATATTTCAATTGCTTTATGCCCTAGTTTAATGGTTCACACTCACATAAATATGTTTATTCTTTAAACAAATTGGATTTGCTATAGGCATAAACAAATACAATATATATCTTTGAGAAACTGTTCATATAATTAAGCCCAAGTCCTGGAACTAAATCTCTTATAGACTTTTTAAATCATTTCATTTTGAAGGACTGTTAAAAAAAAAAAAGTAATTTCAGTTTCTTCCTGAGGCCCTCTGTGATGTCACATAAAATTTCACAGTATTCTTACTTTTAATGGTTAGGAATGAGCCTAATCTTTAAAAAATTTATTCAATTTTTAAGTTCCTGTCGCAGTAGCCAGGCCAAATTAAGGTACTATATCTAAACACAGCCAATAGTAAGAAAGTTGCTCTGTTTGGGGAAAGCCAGTTATGTAGATGCTTTAACTGGTGAAATAGGTTTTCTATGTTGAGTAAAGAGTGGGATAAGGAAAACCTTCAAGCAGTGAAACTAATAACATTATCATTATTGTATTGTCTAGTAAACTTTGGTGAGTTTAGAGCAAAGGTTGGCAAACATACCATGGCTCAGATCTTGTGGGACACCTGTTTTGTAAATAAAGTTTTATTGGAACATGGTCATGCCATTTGTATATGCATTATCAGTGGCTGCTTTTGTATTAAAATAGGAGCAACAGAGACTGGCCTTCAAAGCAGAAAATGTTTACTATCTTAATTAGTTTCTTAATCCATGAAGAGAAAAGACATATGAGGAGGCAGAGTGAATAGTCTTTAGCTCTTGATGATGTGTTTTAGCTAAAGGTTCTAAAACAAATTACTGGCTAGAATAAGTGGGTGGATGTGAATGAGGTATGTGTTAAACATGAGAATATATTCCCTTGAAGTCTCCAACTTCAGGGAGTAATTGATCAAGGGCACTAGTGCCATTCTCAGAAATCAGTGGTTGAGTTTTCTCTGAGCCTATGAGGCCACGGTACCCAGAAGATGCTCCCAGCCATTGATGAAAATGACAAGGATAATACAATAGTTTATTTCTGAAAGTCTCAGGACTCCTCTGATGGCTGACTCCTAGATTCTGCTTTGGTCTTCCTCAACTTTCTTCAGTGTTCTTGATGGTCTATGTGGCTTGCTCCTAACCTATCTCTGTCAAGCAGAGTAAAACTAGCATCAAACTTTGAAAGTTTTCCTAGCCTTTTCTGGTTTCCTCCACACTTTCTCTCATGGGCATTTTCCCTAACACAATCCTTTTATATGAAACCTGTGTTAGAGGACCAAGAATAAAACAAGTGCTTGCAGGATTCCCAGTTGGGAATGTCAAATACATTACTTGTGCTTTTATCTTGTTCTTTGGAGCTAAGAAAATGTTTCCAAGAGATATATTATTTGAAATCTTCAGCATAAAGTCACTTTTAGTTGAGTCCATTATGCATAATAATACCAGTCAGAAATACAGGATGCTATGGTTTGAACGTACTGCCTACAAAATTTAGATTTTACCAATGTTATACTATATTAAGAGGTTAATCTTAATAGTATTTAAGAGGTAGGTGATTAGCACATGAGAGTTTCTTTTTTTGTGAATGGGATTAGGTCTTCTTATAATGGGGCTTGATAGGGGAAGTTGGTCGCTATTTGCCTTTTCACCTTCTGCCATGTGAGAACACAGTAAGAAGGTCCTCACTAGACACCAGTACTTTATATCTTGGACTCCTCAGGCTCCAGAAATGTGAGAAAATAAATTTCTGTTCTTAGTAAATTACCCAGTCACAGATATTCTATTATAGCAGCATAAATGGTCTAAGACATAGAGAAAAGGGTAGAGAACAGAACTTTAAATAATGCAAATAGTTTAGAAAAATATTTATAATTCACCCCCAAAATGTTAAATCCAAAAGATGTTTACATTTTTTGTTAGATTTAGTGTTCTCAAATATGCATTTAATAGATATAATTAAAATAGTGCCAGAAGAACTTTATTTTTGATAAAGGTATTTTAAAAATGATTCCTAAAAAGTATGCATAATGAACCAAACATAGGTAATACTGTTTTTTTATGTTGCAGATATATTTGTTTGTAATTTTATTTCTGTGTTTTAAAAATAATTTGATTTTTAATATTAGATAATTATTTTCATGATAGGTATTTTATAGTATTATAATAATTAACAATTAGAATTACTTGCCAGGGAGAACCATAAGTAATTATTAGATTTATGTAATTCTTGTGTTGATTAATAGAATATGCTAATGACAGATGTTCCAGATAAATTCAGGAAACTATTCCAAAGCTGGGTGGTTTCCAAGTGAAATATTTGTGGAAAAAAAGAGAAAAGAGAAAGCAGAGAGGCATAGCTGATTTTTGTTAAAAGTGGAAAGTTGGCTAAAAGGAAATTAAGAAATTTTCTTCACTATGGTGAAGAAAAAATGTAACTTGACTAGCCACTAACATACATTCTTCATGTTTGCAGTTTTAAAGATAAATGCTTTCATATAAAATATCATATATTTGAATATTAAAGAAAAGATTGTACCAGACAAAATGAGCAAAGAGATGTTGGTTTTATTCCAGTACTTTTTCAGCAATAGGCAAGAGAGAGAATATAGACCATGTTTGGACACACAGCTCTGCTGAAGCAAAGGGCAAGAGAGATTAAGTGCTGGAGTTGGGAAATTGTAGGTCATCTGTGTTTAATAATTGGCTTTACTCTACCCAATTAGGCCTTACCTAATTTCCTTACCCAAGGGAAAAGTAAATGTTCTTCTATTTTCATTACTGGTGATAGTTTTATATCTTGGTGCATGGTGGCTAAGAAAGCTAGTTACCTGTCATCTCCACAATGATTGGAGATGTGGGCACTGTCTTACTTGATGATTATTTTTGAAAAGGATAGCTCTAATATCTCTTGCCAAAACTGGCAAGATACCTTTAAAAGATTTATATCTTTTTTTGTTTGTTTTTGTTTGTTGAGACAGGGTCTTGCTCTGTCATTCAGGCGGCAGTGCAGTAGCATGATCATAGCTCCCTGCAGCCTGGACCTCCTGGCTCCAGTGATCCTGCCACCTTGGCCTCCTGAGTATTTGGTACTATAGGCATGTGCCACCACACCCGGCTTTTTTTTTTTAATTTATGTAGAGACGGGGTCTTACTATGTTGCCATGCTGGTCTCAAATTCCTGGGCTTGGGCCATCCTCTCACCTCAACTTTCCAAAATGCTGGGATTACAGTCATGAGCCACCTCATTTGGCAAAGATTTATATCTCAAAGGAGCAGAGAATGAAGGTATACAAGTTTTCTAAAATAATTACTCTAATAAAATGGAGATCAGGAGCCTAAACTTACAAAGAAGCCTGTTCAAAGTTTAGTCAGATAGAGGGAAGCATTAAAGCCTTTTTTATTGGGAACATTACAGGAGTATAGAATCGAGTTAATGACTGTCAAATTGATAAGCCAATGCTTTAAGTATCTACTTTTCAATAGGCACTACATAGACTTCTACAAAAGAAGTGTTCAAGAGAAAAAGTATACAGGCCCAATTTTTAAGCCTCATAGTCAGGGGGCAAGTGAGATTTTGAGAATTGCATGGTGTTTCTCAATTGGATCAGCTTCCTACTCAGATATGTGGGTCTGGTGTCTGGGTTGAAGTGAAGCTACAGGAACTGTTGCATAATTCTCTGTGAAATATTGGGTCTAAATAGCCCTCTTCAGTGGTTGGTAGCCCCTTATCAGAACACCATCAGAAACCCAGTGGTGAGGGCAGAAGGGGTCTTTGTGAGAATCAAACTGCAGAAATGTCCAGCAGCAATAGGACTCCATGGATTCTGTGATACACGGAAGAAAAGAAGAGTGGAGGCCACCAAAGATGGTAAAAGTAATAACAATCATCAGATATTGACAGATATATCCGTTTATGTGGAAAAATTATATAGAATTCAATGAGGGCCATACCACATGGCTGCAGGTACTAGTTCCAATACTTATAGGATATGTGACTCAAAAATATCAAAAAGCAATTACTGTACTCTCAATAATTGAGAGTACAATATTGAGAGTCTCTTGTGAGAATCAATAGCAAACACATCTAGTGATTACTAGACGGATCCATCATTCAAAAATGTATTTAATGCATACAACCACTAGAGAGATGGTATATATCTTATTCCCATTTATAGATAAAAGTTACATGACACATAGAAAACTGAGGGAAGTTAACGGCAGGTTGAGGCAGGAGAATCGCTTGAACCCAGGAGACAGAGGTTACAGTGAGCTGAGATCATGCCACTGCACTCCAGCTTGGGCAGCAGAGTGAGACTCTGTCTCAAAAACAAAAAGCAACAACAAAAAGAAATGGAGGGAAGTTAAGTCTGGCTGTAGAGTTGTGATGTCCACTATGTAATGCCACTTCACTATCACATATTGCTATATAGATTTGAAATAACTAATGTTAAATAAAGTTAAGTGTTCAGTTCTTTAGTCAAGCTACCCATCTTTCAAATACTGCATATCACAGGTGGCTAGTGACTACCATAGTTGGCAATGCAGACAGAACATTTCTAGCTTCTTTGAAAGTGTTAGTGGACAGCACTGCTAGCTACAGCCTATAGCCCCAGAAGAATTCTACCTCGCCACAATGAAAACAGCAGTGTCTAACACATAATAGGTGTTCCAAACAGGTTTATCTCTTTCTGTTCTTTAGAGAAAAATGAACATTTCTTTCAATGAAGTTTTATTTATTTATTTATTTATTGAGATGGAGTCTCACTCTTTTGCGGAGGCTGGAGTGCAATGGCATGATCTCGGCTCACTGCAACCTCCGCCTCCTGTGTTCAAGCAATTCTCCTGCCTCAGTCTCCCTAGTAGTTGGGACTACAGGCGCCCACCACCACGGCTGGCTAATTTTTATATTTTTAGTAGAGACGGGGTTTTGCCATTTTGGCCAGCCTGGTCTCGAACTCCTGACCTCAAGTGTTCCATCCGCCTTGGCCTCCCAAAGTGCTGGGATTATAGGCAGGCCACCGTGCCCGGCCTTCTTTCAATGAAATTCTTCAAAGAAAAAGTTATATACATTTTCAGCCCACAATATTTTATTGAAAGAGTAAACTGAGGTTAGCTGTGAAACCAAGTTCATAAATGCTTCCTGAGAATGCAAAACTGGAGCATTATTTTTCACTTGTATGGGAGTCAACAGCTAATAGGAAGCAGTGACTTTTAATCTGGTTCTCCTCACTCATGCTGCCAGAACAAAATAAACTTTTGTCAAATAATTCATTCAAAGGTACTGTAATTTCATCATGCAACATCTTCCAAACATTGCTTTTTCTGTTATTACAACAAGTAGAAAATGAAATTCCTACTATCTGTTTCATCGTGTTTAATTTTTGTATTTCAGGAAATTGTGTTTGTTCAGCTATTTGCTAGCAGAGCTAAATATAAGTTTGCTTGAAAATGGAATTACAGAGGAGTTTTTTGTTTTGTTTTTTTTTTTCCAAGTAGAGATTCTGATCTGTAAGAGCCAAATAAGAACTATTTCAGGTCAAATTCTAGTGTAGTGCTGAAGCATCTCTCTGAATGCAGCCATTTTTCATCAAAGGCAAGAATTCAAATTTTTAGTACATTGAAATCATTTTCCTATATCTACATTTTAAATTCTTCCCCAAATTTCTGACTGCTTATTAATCTAATTTTGTAATTTGGAATAATTTCCTATGATATCATTTAGTAGGTAAATTTAGGCAGTCAATAAAACTATTAATCCACTAAACGATTTTAACTGGGCCTTCAACTTAGCAAGTAACTTTGCCTGCTATCTAGTTATGCTTCTAAGAAGTCAAACTTAATTTGATTTTAACAATGAAAATAAGGATTATATTACCGTTTTCCTTTTGAAATCAGTTAGTCTGAACATGAAAAAAATGACAAAACTGAATGTAAACTGGCATGGCTCTACCAAACACTAAAATCATATCTCCTCAGGCTATTGACATTATCTGTGGCAACCTCAATTCAAACATTACCTTTTGTTAAGTGCTTGTAATTCCTAAGGCAAAATGATAAGGAACAGAACTCTGAAAAGAAATTTATTCCGATGGGGTGAAATTCGTCGGGAAGTAAATGTGTTGGTTCCCTTGTGCTGCTCTAAAAAAAATCTATTTTCTCACAGTTCTGGAGGCTGGGAAGTGGAAGATCAAGTCACCAGCAAGTGTTAATGTTCAGATAGGGCTGCTTTCTCTGCTTTCAAGATGGTATGTTGTTGTTATGTCCTCAATGTCCTCACTTGGGAGAAAGCAGAGGGGCAAAGGAGCTGATCCGCATGAAACTTCTTTTAGAAGGGCCTTAATGTCATTCTCGAGGGGAAAATCCCTCATGATCTAATCATGTCTTAACTATCACACTTTTTTTTTTTTTTTTTTTTTTTTTTTTTGAGATAATGTCTCCCTCTGTCACTGAGGCTGGAATGCAGTGTTACCATCTCGGCTCACTGCAACCTCCACTTCCCAGGTTCAAGTGATTATCCTGCCTCAGCCTCCCCGAGTAGCTAGGACTACAGGCAAGTACTACCATACCCGGCTAATTTTTGTATTTTTAGTAGAGACAGGGTTTTACCATGTTGACCAGACTGGCCTAAAACTCCTGACCTCAAGCGATCTGCCTGCCTCGGCCTCCCAAAATGCTGGCATTACAGGCGTGAGCCACCACACCCAGCAACTACCACACTTCTTAATTCCATTATATTGGCCATTGAGTTTTAACACCTGAATTTTGAAGGGGACATATTCAACCCACAGCAGTAAATACTAAGTGCAGTTATGTCAGCAATTTTTAATTTCCATACAGCCTTAAAGAAATTACCAGCATGACATCTACGTTTGTGATGCACAGATGGAAAAAAAATTAGAAGCAATCACTCATCCCTTCTGAATTTAAATAAAAAGCATTGTTGATTCTTAAATGGTATTTTTATCTGCTGAGAACTATCTTTTAAAAATTAGAAACTGAACAAGGGTTTTCTTTTACTTTGCCTTTGTGCTTTCACGATGTCAAACACAGCCATATTAAAAGAAATAAAAAGTTGCCACAAATGTGATGGGCTTCAATCCAGTGTTTCCAATATTACCAGACTTCCTCTCCTTATCAATTAATTATGGAATAAAATTAATTTAATAACCTATTAGAGTATAGGTACGAAGTTATATTTGTTTCAAAACCAGATTATATTGTTCTCCAATGCCAAAAATAGAACTATATTGTAAACTGTATCTGTTAACTAATGCTGATCATCTACATCTGATTTTATTTTTAAGCATCTAATTTTCTGTGTATCAGAGTATGTTTTTCATCTGTTTATAGTTTTTTTCAATAGTTACTATAAAAAGAGAAAGCAAATATGCATTTGCAAGAAAATGTTTAATTTCCTGCTAGAATAGCCTCAAATGGGAATATCAAGGCAGTAGGAATACTTGAGTCAGTAGCTTTAATATCTTGAACTATATAAAAGCAAATAGCAGATACTATTGGTGAAAGTTCCCTTTTCCTCAGTCTGAAATCTAAAAAATTTATTGCTGGAAGAAATATTTGAGGTTTCATAGCCTAACCTTCTCCTTCTATAAATAAAAACATTGACTGGGCATGGTGGCTCATACCACTAATCCCAGAACTTTGGGAGGCTGAGGCAGAAGGATCACTCAATGCCAGGAGTTCCAGACCAGTCTGGGTAACAAAATGAGAGCCCATTTTTAAAAAACAAAAACAAACAAACAAAAAAGAGCCAGCTGCAGTGACATGCCTGCTGTCCTAGCTACTCTGGAGGCTGAGGCAGTAGGATCACTTGTACCCAGGAGTTTGAGGCTGCAGTGAGCTACAATCACATACTACACTCCAGCCCCGGCAACTGAGAGAGACCCATCTCAAAAAAAAAAAAAAAAAAAAGATAAAAATATTGAGGCCAGTATGCTTAAATTATTTTAAGATTATAAAATACTTTTATTATGTTCAATCCTTCCTATTTAGAAGGGGATAAACATTCGTAAAAATATACATTTTCCAAATTCTGGTGTACAGGAAAAATAGAAGAGTCATGCAGAAGTGATTTGGTGCTATAACTGAATATAAACCTAATTTTCTAAGTAAGCAGCTGATACATTTTTGGGGGAAAGGGGACTAGAAATCATTTTTAGGTGACCTTAGCAACAACTATCATTATCATTTATAGCAGCATTTGTGCGGACTCTGGAAGATGGTCAACCAGATACAATTTTTTCCCAAGTACAGCCATCCTATCAAAATCTAGCATATATTTGGGTTAAAGAAATGTTTGTGCCCTTTCAAGGTATTTCAATTTCATATTTGCATGAAATTATTTGTTGCAGTATAAATTCCTTTTCTCCTTTACCACACTAAATTTTAAGGAATGTCCATTCAATTTCAAGGAAAGGACAATACTTTAAGATCCCCACATCCATTAATAAATACAATCAATTATTTATAAATTATTTACACATTTCATAGCATAAGGGTAAGTTAGCATCAATTCTGCTAAAACACTGAGTAAAATATAAAATAAGATGTTTTTATACCTCTCAGTATGAAGACTAGAGCCCTGAACCATGGAAATTATGCAGCTAGGTTTTTCATGTGACATTGAAGGAAGGCCCAATTTATATTGAAGCAAACTGTCTAGAGTGGTCCCTGAGAACCATGGGAAAATCCAGATGTTGTTTAGTACTGGACACAACACAAAGGGAGAGATGGAGTTTGAAGAAGCTTAATTTGACCCACCCAAGAGAGTAAGGTATTAAAAAGGGAAGGAAGAATGGCCAATAATAGTAATAAACCATTGGAGAGCATTAATGACAGTTCCATCACTTATTACGTTTTAACTGAAAGTAAACATTAGTAGTTATAAACTCTCCCCAGATGGAAATGCAGATATTATTTTTAAAACAGTATTTTCTTTTCATATCATGAAACAATCTGTTCACATTCTTTTAACCAGCAGTTTTATCTGGACAAAGTAATTTGCCTTTCTTTAAAGTAGCATCGTTTTTACATACAGAAGTTCAGGTATGCAAAAAACAAATGTTCATACAATATTGATGATCAATCTTTGTATTGTTTCTATAATTTTGATAACTGCATAATTTCCTTATAGATTTTTGAACCTCACATGAATTATTAAATGAATTTTAATTTTTTTTTTTGAGACAGGGTCTTATCTGACATTGGGCTGGAGTGCAGTGGTGTGATCTTGGCTCACTGCAACCTCTGACTCCAAGGCTCAAGAGACCCTTCCATTCCACTTTTGCCTTCCAAGTAGCTAGCACTACAGGTGCATGCCACCACGCCCAGAATTTTTTTTTTTTTTTTTTTTGGTAGAGACAGAGTTTCGCTATGTTGCCCATACTGGTCTTGAACTCCTGGGCTCAAGTGATCTGCCTGCTTCAGCCTCCCAAATTGCAGGGATTACACGCATGAGCCACCACACCTGGCCAATATTTTCCTTTTAATATCATTTCAACAAGTTTTTATTGTACTCAGAAAATAAGATTAACTTAGATAAAGTCAACAACTTGAGTATCATATGTTAAACATACACACTCCAAACTTGAGACAATTTATTCAAGAATAACCTTTACGATTCAAACAAATTGATTGTCTTGAATGTATGATAATTATAAAATAGTTGGAGTTTTTATTCTTAATCAGTTAATAAGCTCATCTAGGCAAATTTTGTATTTTAGTCAATTTATTTTCTCTTCCATGATTTAAAAACTTTGAAATACAAATTGCAATACTTGGTGCTTTTAATTATGCTTATTTTTCAGAGTAAAAAGCAATGATGTATGTGCAGGGTAATACTTACCAACTGAAAGGAGCTGGGCACATTCCTCAGCCCCGGGCTCAAAACTCCCTGAGCCTAGCACAAACACATCCCATCCTCCCATCCCACCACCATATATCTCTCAAACTCCCTGAGCTCAGTACAAACACCACCTGGAAAGTCTCCGATAAGGAGACAGCCGTTCAAGGTTACTGAAAGCGCAGGAATTTCTTTGTTCCCCTACAACTTTCGGGCTATAAAAAGCAAACGCTCGCATTGTTCGGGGCCCTCTTGTATACTGTGTAAAGGAGGGACCAGGTTCGAACTTGTAGTAAAGATCCTTGCCGCTTGGCTTTGACTCTGGACTCTGGTGGTCTTCTTTGGGGAACAAACAGTCTGGGCATAACATCTGGGGGCTCGTCCGGGATTCCCCAAGCCCACCAGACCCCTGGTCAACGGATCTGCTAGGATCGATCTACTGATAGGTGAGCTGGCTCGTCTCTGTTTGTCTGTCTGTATCTGTGTGTCTGTTCTGAATCTGAATCTCTGACTCGCGAGGTCTGAAACTGAGGCTGGCACAGTCCTGGCGGACGCGCTATAGGACGGCCAGTGGAGACCGGTGGGAGACGTCCCCTGGCTCTCTTCTGATTTAAATTGCGATCTGGGTTGCCGGAGCGGGTTCGCGATCCGGGCAACAGTCGGAATCTGACCCCGGTCCCCGGGTGCGCGCTCGCTGTCGGAATCTGACCCCGGTCCCCGGGTGCGCGCTCGCTGTCGGAATCTGACCCCGGTCCCCGGGTGCGCGCTCGCTGTCGGAATCTGACCCCGGTCCCCGGGTGCGCGCTCGCTGTCGGAATCTGACCCCGGTCCCCGGGTGCGCGCTCGCTGTCGGAATCTGACCCCGGTCCCCGGGTGCGCGCTCGCTGTCGGAGTCTGACCCCGGTCCCCGGGTGCGCGCTCGCTGTCGGAATCTGACCCCGGTCCCCGGGCTCCCGACCCCGGTCCCCCGGGTTCCCGGCTTCCGGCGCGCTCCCGGCCCGGTCCCCGGGCTCCTGGCCCCGGTCCCCCGGGTGCCCGGCTTCCGGCGCGCTCCCGGCGCGGTCCCCGGGCTCCCGGCTTCCGGTGCCACACTTCCGGCCCCGGTCCCCCGGGTCCCCGGCTTCCGGCGCCACACTTCCGGCTTCCGGCGCCACACTTCCGGTCCCCGGCTTCCGGCGCCACACTTCCGGCTTCCGGCGCCACACTTCCGGCCCCGGTCCCCGGGCTCCCAGCTTCCGGCGCCGCACTCCCGGCTAGCTATCAGTAATAAGTCAGATCAGATTTCCTCTATTGGGATTCTAACCCACATTCCTTTACAGGAAAGGACTACAAATCGTTACAGGATGGGCAATACCCAGAGTACTCCTCTATCTCTTCTTACAAATAATTTCAAAGAAGTTAGAGCAAGGGGCCATGATCTTGGTATGGAAATCAGGAAAGGAAAGCTAATTACTCTGTGTCGCTCCGAGTGGCCTGCCTTTGATGTGGGGTGGCCACCCGAAGGGACCTTCCGACTTGCTGTCATCACTAGGGTAAAATCCAAGATTTTCCTACCTGGACATGCGGGCCACTTAGACCAAATCCCATACATCCTCATATGGCAGGACCTTGTTGAAAACCCGCCTCTTTGGCTGTCCCCTTTCCAATTAGCCTCTGAACCCTCTAAGGCACTGGTTGCTCGACCACTAAAAACCAAGCAACCAACTGCCCCCTCCCATCCTGTTCTACCTGATAGCGGGGACCCACTGTTCACAGAACCCCCTCCGTACCCCTCCGGGCCCCAGGTTCCGGCCCCTCGGGCTGAGTCGCGGGAGAGAGCAGGCGGAGAGGAGGCGGCCGCCACTCACGGGCCTGCTGAAAGAGAAAGTAACTTTGAGGGGCCGGCGGGGCAGACGTGAGGGCGCACTTTGCGGACTAGCCCCCCCAGCCGCCTGACTCCACGGTGGCTTTACCCCTCCGGGAAATAGGACCCCCAGATGACACAGGAATCCCCAGGCTCCAGTACTGGCCATTCTCCACCAGTGATCTGTATAACTGGAAGACTCAGAGTGCTCGGTTTTCAGACAACCCCAAAGATTTACTGTCTTTACTGGATAGTGTCATGTTCACCCACCAGCCCACTTGGGACGATTGTCAGCAGCTCCTCCGAATCTTGTTTACCACGGAAGAGCGAGAGAGAATACAGGTAGAAGCTAGAAAGCTGGTCCCGGGGGACGACGGTCAACCGACTGCCAACCCCGACCTCATAAACGCGACCTTTCCTCTGACCAGGCCGGCATGGGACTACAATACGGCAGAAGGTAGGGGACGGCTACGCCTTTATCGCCAGACTCTAATGGCAGGTCTCCGGGCAGCTGCTCGCAAGCCCACTAATTTGGCTAAAGTATATTCTATTCTGCAAGAAAAGACAGAGAGCCCAGCCACCTACTTAGAAAGATTAATGGAAGCTTTTAGACAGTACACCCCCATAGATCCAGAGGCTCCAGGAAGTCAGGCAGCTATTGTAATGTCATTCGTAAATCAGGCAGCCCCAGATATTAAAAGAAAACTCCAGAAATTAGAAGACTTGGAAGGAAAGCGGATTCAGGACCTCCTTCAGATAGCCCAGCGGGTTTACAATAACAGAGATACTCCAGAAGAAAGGCAATTTAAGGCCACTGAAAAAATGACCAAGGTCCTGGCAGCAGTAGTACAGAAAGAGCATCTACAACCAGAGTACACCCAACCCAGGCGGCCCCCCAGGCATGATAATCTGAAAAAAGACCAATGTGCCTACTGCAAGGAGGCTGGCCACTGGGTAAGAGACTGCCCCAAAAAAAACACAACGAGGACAGGGACCCCCTAGGTCTACACCCGTACTAGTCACTCAAGATGAAGACTAGGGAAGACGGGGTTCGGATCCCCTCCCCGAACCTAGGGTAACTTTGCAAGTGGAGGGGTCCCCAGTCCAGTTCTTGGTCGATACGGGAGCACAGCACTCAGTCTTAGTTAAAACTAATGGAAAATTATCCTCCAAGTCCTCGTGGGTACAAGGGGCCACAGGAGTTAAGAAATACCCATGGACAACACAAAGAACAGTAAACCTCGGAGCCAAGAATGTAACCCATTCTTTCCTGGTTATCCCTGAGAGCCCCTGTCCCCTATTAGGGAGAGACCTGCTAACTAAAATGGGAGCACAGATCCATTTCCTCCCTGAGGGGCCCATCGTGACCAACTCCCACAATCAACCCGTGTCCGTCCTAACTATAACCCTAGAAGATGAGTATCGGCTCCACCAGGAGCAACCGGCCCCTGACCAGGACATAGCAACCTGGCTCCAGCAATATCCAGAAGCTTGGGCGGAAACGGGGGGCTTAGGACTAGCAAAACACCGCCCTGCTTTATTTGTTGAACTTAAACCTGGGGCAGACCCCGTGCGGGTACGCCAATACCCGATGCCCCTAGAGGCCAAGAAAGGAATTGCCCCGCATATCCGCCGGCTCCTTGACCAAGGAATCCTCTGCTCATGTCACTCACCCTGGAATACTCCATTGTTGCCGGTACGAAAACCTAATAGTGGAGAATACAGACCTGTACAAGACTTAAGAGAAATCAATAAGAGGGTTGTGGACATACATCCAACTGTGCCTAACCCATATACCCTCCTAAGCACCCTAAACCCTAAACATCAATGGTACACTGTTTTAGATTTAAAAGATGCTTTCTTCAGTTTGCCTTTAGCCCCTCAGAGCCAAAAGCTCTTCGCCTTCGAGTGGAATGACCCTGATAGAGGCATAAGTGGCCAACTGACATGGACCAGACTGCCGCAAGGATTCAAAAACTCTCCTACCCTGTTCGATGAGGCCCTCCATGAAGACCTGGGTGAGTACCGACGCAAACACCCTGAAATAACCTTACTACAGTATGTTGATGACCTCCTGATTGCTGCTGAGACCCAAGAAGCTTGCATCCAAGGGACCAAAGGTCT
This sequence comes from Macaca mulatta, assembly GCF_049350105.2. Lineage (NCBI taxonomy): Eukaryota > Metazoa > Chordata > Mammalia > Primates > Cercopithecidae > Macaca > Macaca mulatta. The sequence continues at coordinate 80,506,386 of NC_133422.1, forward strand.
CTTACAAGCTCTGGGAAATCTAGGATACCGAGCCTCAGCAAAGAAAGCTCAAATCTGTAAATCAGAGGTAACATACCTAGGATACCTGCTTAAAGAAGGGCAGCGCTGGTTAACAGACGCCCGAAAACAAACTGTTCTGCAGATCCCCAGGCCGCAATCCACCCGACAAGTGAGGGAATTCCTGGGGTCAGCGGGGTTTTGCAGACTATGGATACCTGGGTTCGCAGAACTGGCTAAACCCCTATATCAGGCAACACGGGGGCAGCAGCCATTTAAGTGGACAGATGAAGCCGAGTCGGCTTTCCAACAGATTAAAACTGCCCTACTCTCCGCGCCTGCACTGGGACTACCTGACGTTACCAAGCCCTTCCACTTATACATAGATGAAAATAAAGGTATCGCTAAGGCAGTAATAACTCAAAACTTAGGCCCCTGGCGGAGGCCAGTTGCCTACCTGTCAAAGAAGTTAGACCCAGTGGCTGCCGGGTGGCCCCCTTGTCTCCGAATGATTGCAGCCACGGCTCTGATGGTGCAGGATGCTGATAAGCTTGTCATGGGGCAAGAATTGCCGGTCGTTACCCCACATGCCATCGAAGGTGTACTCAAACAGCCACCCAATCGATGGATAAGTAACGCCCGACTCACCCACTACCAAGGATTACTACTAAATCCTCTCAGGATAACTTTCCTGCCCCCAACGACCTTAAACCCTGCCTCGCTGCTGCCCAACCCGGACCTAGACGCCCCACTCCATGACTGCACCGAGATACTAGCTCAGGTGCACGGAGTTCGAGAAGACCTGCAGGATCGCCCACTTCCTGACGCCGACCTCGTCTGGTTCACTGATGGGAGCAGCTTCATGCATCAGGGCCAGAGGTACGCTGGAGCGGCAGTGACTTCAGAGACTAAGGTAATCTGGGCGGAACCCCTGCCCCCGGGGACATCGGCCCAGAAGGCCGAATTAATAGCGCTCACCCAAGCTCTTACCTTAGGGGCGGGGAAAAAGCTGACGGTATATACAGACAGCCGATATGCTTTTGCAACAGCGCATATACATGGGGCCATTTACAGGGAGCGGGGGTTACTAACGGCTGAAGGAAAAGAAATAAAAAACAAGCAAGAAATCCTAGCCCTGCTAACAGCCCTATGGAGGCCAGAAAAGTTAGCCATTGTGCATTGCCCAGGACATCAGAAACTAACTACTCCAACTGCTCAAGGCAACTTTCTAGCGGACCAAACTGCAAGAAAGGTGGCGAAGGCTCCCAGCCAACTCCTTGCACTCCAGCTCCCTGACCCGGGCCCCCGGGACTTGCCATATTTCCCTGATTATTCAGAACAAGATCTCCAGTGGATTGACAAGCTTCCCCTGAAACAGATCCAGAATGGGTGGTGGACTGATACTAATGACCAAACCATCCTACCAGAAAAATTAGGACAACAAGTGTTAGAACACATCCACCGAACCACCCACCTGGGTGCTCGGCGGATGATAGACCTGATCAGACACTCTAAGCTCAAATTCAGACATACAACCGAGATGGCCAGCAACATCGTGACAAGTTGCAAAGTCTGCCAGCTTAACAACGCCTACCCCCAATCCCAGGCTGCAACGGGAACAAGGCTCAGGGGAACCAGGCCCGGTATCTACTGGGAAGTAGATTTTACTGAGATAAAGCCAGGAAAATACGGGTATCGGTACTTACTTGTCTTTGTAGACACTTTTTCAGGGTGGACTGAAGCATTCCCCACCAAGAAAGAGACTGCTCAGGTTGTAGCAAAGAAAATCCTGGAAGATATCCTCCCCAGGTATGGCTTCCCCGTCCAGATAGGGTCAGATAATGGGCCGGCCTTCGTCGCTAAGGTAAGTCAGGATTTGGCTTCCATCCTTGGGGCAAATTGGAAACTACATTGCGCTTACAGGCCCCAGAGTTCAGGACAGGTAGAGAGAATGAATCGGACCTTAAAAGAGACCTTAACTAAATTGACTATGGAGACTGGCGCTAATTGGGTGGTCCTTCTCCCCTACGCTCTGTTCCGGGCCCGTAACACCCCTTACAGACTAGGCCTTACTCCTTATGAAATTATGTATGGCAGACCCCCACCCTTAGTTCCCGGCCTAAAAGATGATCTGCTCAAGTCCGAAACAGAAAATGTCTCTGAACTCTTGTTTTCCCTACAAGCCTTGCAGAAAATTCATCAAGAAATCTGGCCCAAGCTGAAGGAACTATATGAGACCGGTCCCCCGCCGACACCCCATCCGTACCAGCCGGGAGACTGGGTCCTGGTCAAGCGACACCGACAAGAGACCCTAGAACCCAGGTGGAAAGGACCACTCCAGGTACTCCTAACCACACCCACCGCCCTGAAGGTAGAAGGCATCGCATCGTGGATCCACTACACCCACGTCAAGCCAGTGGACCCAACCTCTGATCTTCTGGGACCAATCACGGCGGCGGCTGAAGCACCGGACACGTGGACTGTAGACAGAGCTAAGAACAACCCCTTAAAACTCACCCTGCACCGACAGCATAGCTCACTGCAAACATGCAGTTAGGTAGTCTAACCCTAATGTTAGTCGCCCTAGTGGCCGCTGGAGAAATCACAAAACCAGCTCATAATCCCTTTGTCTGGAGATTCTGGCTTTATGAAAACCGAACCCACCCTGGGCAACCTCATAAGCCCGGAAAATTATTGGCCAGTGCTGATTGCCCTTCCTCAGGGTGCAACAGCCCAATTCTACTAAATTTTACCGGTTTTCAAATAGCCAAACCTATGACACCAATAATATGCTTTGAGTTTGATCAGACTAAATACAATTGTAAACACTATTGGTGGCACCAAAATGCTGGCTGTCCTTATAACTATTGTAACATCCACAGGCCCCGTTATTGGGGAGAAAGAAAACAGTTAGACCCTAAATGGCCCTTCTATCGTAGACGGGATAAAGACTTTCCATATACATGGATAGTTAGAGACCCCTGGAACTCCCGCTGGACCACACCTCAACATGGGGCTGTATACTACTCCCCCTCCTCCACATGGCCTAGCAGTCACCTCTATCTGTGGCGAGGCCTAGTGCAAGTACTGCCCCTGGTCCACGGGAATATCCAACGACAGGAAAACAGACTAACACAAGACTTACGTCCTTTCTCCTGGTTAAAGTTATTACAAGAAGGACTAGAACTTGCTAACCTTACAGGACTTCATAGCCTGTCTGGCTGCTTCCTGTGCGCCACTCTAGGGCGTCCACCGCTAACAGCTGTCCCTCTGCCATGGGGACCCTCTACCTTTGCCCAAGCTAACAACCTCCGAAACCACTCGTATGCTCCTATCCTGAACGTGCCCCTATACCTAAACCCCAGTCAAGAGAAGTTTCCCTACTGTTTCTCAGGAACCAATTCCAGCCTCTGCAGCATCACTGCAACGCCCCCTAATATTACCTTAAGGGCTCCATCAGGCATATTCTTCTGGTGTAATGGAACCTTATCTAAGAACCTACCTAGTCCTTCTGTTAATAACCTACTATGTCTCCCTGTCACATTAGTTCCCCGGTTGACTCTACTAACTGCTGGCGAGTTCCTAGGGTATACCGGTAACTGGACTAGTGCTGTTATTCACCCAGACCCTAGACCAAGACCTGCACGAGCCATATTTCTCCCCCTCATTGCAGGAATCTCCCTCACCGCATCCTTCATTGCGGCCGGACTGGCGGGGGGAGCCCTAGGTCACACCCTCATAGAAAGTAACAAGTTATACCAACAATTTGCCGTTGCTATGGAGGAGTCGGCTGAGTCCCTTGCCTCCCTTCAGCGGCAGCTCACGTCCCTAGCTCAGGTAACCTTGCAAAACCGGAGGGCCCTAGACCTACTCACTGCAGAAAAAGGTGGTACATGTATATTTCTAAAAGAAGACTGTTGTTTCTACATAAATGAATCAGGACTTGTAGAGGACCGGGTCCAACAGTTACGCAAGTTAAGCACTGAAGTAAAAACACGGCAGTTTGCTTCAGCTGCAGACCAATGGTGGAATTCCTCTATGTTTTCTCTGTTAGCCCCCTTCCTTGGACCCCTGCTAAGTCTACTATTTCTGCTTACCGTAGGACCTTGTGTTGTTAACAGAATTTTACAATTTATTAGGGAGAGATTTGACACCGTACAACTCATGGTCCTCAGAGCCCAATACCAACCTGTAAACGCTGAAACAGAATCAGACTTATAAGACCCAAGATTGGCTCTAAAGATACCTGAAAAGAAGGGGGGAATGAAAGGAGCTGGGCACATTCCTCAGCCCCGGGCTCAAAACTCCCTGAGCCTAGCACAAACACATCCCATCCTCCCATCCCACCACCATATATCTCTCAAACTCCCTGAGCTCAGTACAAACACCACCTGGAAAGTCTCCGATAAGGAGACAGCCGTTCAAGGTTACTGAAAGCGCAGGAATTTCTTTGTTCCCCTACAACTTTCGGGCTATAAAAAGCAAACGCTCGCATTGTTCGGGGCCCTCTTGTATACTGTGTAAAGGAGGGACCAGGTTCGAACTTGTAGTAAAGATCCTTGCCGCTTGGCTTTGACTCTGGACTCTGGTGGTCTTCTTTGGGGAACAAACAGTCTGGGCATAACACAACAATAGAAAAATACAAAGAAAATATGTGTTCTATTATATCCTGCCACAGATATAAGACAACTTTTGGTATATTTCCTTCCTAAGATAGATTCAAAAAGAGATAAACCAATCATCACTTTTCCTTTGGTAATATAGGATTTTCCTGTATCAATAAGTGTTCTTGGTAATCCCAAATTATCTCATGTTTTTTAATGATAGGGGATTACAAACATATATAAAAACAGATTAATTTAATGAACCGAATGTACTCATTGCTCAACTTCGGTAGTTATGAAACATATGATGAATCTTGTGTTCTCTATATCCCTACCCACTTGCCTGTCATGATTATTTAAAAGTTAAATCTAGACTTTGTGTCATGGGATCTTGATATTTAATGGCTGCTAAATAACATATTTCTTCTATTTGTCACATTTTAAAAACCGTTCTTTTTTGTTATATATCTTAATCATCTTCAATATCTGTAACATTTATGACTATTTTACATTATTTTAAATTTAAAAGGTGAAAAGACAGAATTACTAGTGAAAAAGAACACATGTGTTAGAGTGAAATTAGTGTCAAATTGAATATTAGTAGGAGTTTGACATTGGAAATGGCATTTCTTTTTTTTTTTTTTTTTTTGAGACGGAGTCTCGCTCTGTCGCTCAGGCTGGAGTGCAGTGGCTAGATCTCAGCTCACTACAAGCTCCGCCTCCCGGGTTTACGCCATTCTCCTGCCTCAGCCTCCCGAGTAGCTGGGACTACAGGCGCCCGCCACCTCGCCCGGCTGGTTTTTTTTTTTTTGTACTTTTTAGTAGAGACGGGGTTTCACCGGGTTAGCCAGGATGGTCTCGATTTCCTGACCTCGTGATCCGCCCGTCTCGGCCTCCCAAAGTGCTGGGATTACAGGCTTGAGCCACCGCGCCCGGCCTGGAAATGTCATTTCTTTAAGCCTCAGTTTTCCTGGGAACTAAAATACTGTACTCATTAGTAGAATTGTTGTAATTCATAAAATACATATGTTTTCTGGCACAAACAGGTGATGTTTCCTATTGACTAATTTTATCCTCTACTTTCTGGACATATTCATGGGGGAAAAAGTAAATCTGATAAAAACTCCTTATTACTCAAGCATTGAAAATAATAAAATAACTTTTTATGAGTATAATTTAACTATGGACTTTACAGTGTATATCAGTGGGAATAAATTTATTAATTTAATTCTTTATATTTTCATATTCAAATTTAGCATTTCAGATAAATTACACTGAGTGATGATTCATTGAATATTAAATATAAGTGTGCTTAAATTCAAGTTCAAGCATTATATTTGATAGAATATCTTAGTAATTTATATTTCATTTGGAGCTGTTGATGGATAACTGTAAATTAGAACATATTGCTATAAATCATTTGAATTTCAATCTATTACCAGAATTCTCAAAATCAGGGAAGGCATTACTGTATAGTTATTTCAGCAAAAATATTTTATAACACATGAAATAGTCCTTTAGAAGTTTTACAATTGTAATAGAGGTTTAATATATGGAAACAATCTCTAACATGATAAAGTTGATAATTTGAAGGATAATTTATTATAAAATGTAAATGTGCCTATGAGTTTTCCTGAGAAATAATAAAATCATATTTTGATAAATTGACTTAAAGTAACACCTTTAAAGGAACAAAGATTGATATCGTCGAACATAATTGAACACATTATCTTTTTGCCCATTGTAGAATGTGCTGTTATAATGGCTTATAAATACTGTAAAGTATTCATACTATAGAGAAAATGATTAAAATGAATTTAGAAATGGCAAATAGCTCAATTTAAGCCTAGTAGCTATAGACTGGAATGCTGGTTGGACCCAACTAATAGCATGCCTGTAAATAAATTATATTTTCTCACTATTTATCTATATATATATTTTAAAAGCTGGGTCATTTAAATGCTTCTTTAAGTCCTTTGAAGTATCAACATTGAAAAGTTGGATACTTCTTCTCTATGTCTAAACCATCTTTTTATAGATTTTTCTATAAAATAGTATCTTATAAAACTTCACTAGAAGTGATTTTTTAAGTCTCAAGAAATATTGATAAGCAAAAATGACTCAGATCATTTCTATAGAGATTTTATTGACTGTTAAGGTGAGTATATGAACCATGCTCAAGTTTACAAAAATAGCAATCAAATATCTAATCTCCCCTGGCTTACAGCAAAGGCACTACCTAAGAATAATATAAAAATATCCAGACCATCCTGGCTAACACGGTGAAACCCCGTCTCTCCTAAAAATACAGAAAATTAGCCGGGCGTGGTTGCGGGCGCCTGTAATCCCAGCTACGCGGGAGGTTGAGGCAGGAGAATGGCGGGAACCCGGGAGGCGGAGCTTGCAGTGAGCTGAGATCGCGCCACAGCACTCCAGCCTGGGCGACAGAGCGAGACTCAGTCTCAAAAAAAAAAAAAAAGAAAGAAAATTCTTGACCCAGTCTTTACCTATACTGGAGTCGAAGAGGATGCAGCAAGAACATTTTGACCAATGGTAGAAAGGAATCGTCAATGTCTTCTGTGGTCATCTATGGTAATAAACCAGGTCTGGTGTACCCTCTTTTGCTGGATATATCTGTTAGTAGAGAATTAAATGAGGTCATTAATGGCTCAGAAAGGAAAATGTATGAAAACAGTAACCTAGTTTCTATGTCAATCTAGATCCTGTCCTGCTTAATGGGAAACAGGCATTTAGCTTTTTACATTTTTGTGTCTAGTCAACATGAGCATCCAAATCACAGACATTTATTACACATTTGGCTGGAGAATATGTCATAAGCCATCTCTTCCAAATCAGAGGAAGGTGGAAATTATCTAAACAACATAATTTTTAAACACACAGACGAACAGTGTTCTGCAGAATGTCAAATAGGCAAAAAATAATAAAAATAAAAATATAAAAAGGTAAAAATTAAAAACTGACCATAGAAACATAGTGGGGGAGGGTTATTGATAGAATTAACAGACGGTAGGATTAGCCACTTGAGAAATGTAAATCACAAGGTAAATTATTTCACAACAGTTTAAATTCCTATAATGTGTCCAGAGGGCTTGATCATCATGAAACAGAAAAAACGTCAAATGGCTAAGATTAATTGGTACCATTTGTATGAGTCTTTTCTTTCAGATGCCTTCATCTGGAAGAGTTTACTGTGTACATACTCAACCTACTTATTTTCTCCCGAAGGATCCGGGGAAAAATTTGGTACCAGATAATTACTATATATACAGAGCCTCACAGTTCAAATAAAACTTGGTGATAATTTTGATTGCAAGTTGATAATGCTAAAAATTATATAAAGCCATAGTTACTGTTTATACTGTTTGGGCAAAGCACATCTGTAAATATTTGGTCTATGATAATTTGATCTTAAATAGTATTATGCTTCTTCCACAGAATTGGCTATGCAGGCAGCTGAGATAAAGGTACAAAATATTAGGATCATACCACAAATGCTTTAAACACTCAATTAGCAATAGTGAGCTCAGAAACAAATACTGCAATAAGGCTGGCTTTTCTTAAAAAATAATTAAAAAGGCTTTGTGCTTAATGACCAAATGCTCCTTTTTTTAATTTGGGCAACTGTATCATATTGTGTTGACTTTGGGAATGTTCGAGTAGGTTAACAAGCCAAATAGATTGTCGTCTAGAAAAAGTTTTGGCAGAGCTAAATGTGAAAATGCTCAGAAAATTTTTTTGTAATATTAGCTTATAATAATTTCTAAAATCGTTACAAGAATTGTATGTCTTTAATATTAGTTTATAATATATATCTTACAAATAATGTAGTAAATGTGTTATTAGCAAATGGTATAGTTGTTAGAAATATTACTTTAGCAAATAGACTAAGGGTACCAGGTTCAAATTTACCGAGGTTTTTACATTTGTCAGTACAGTAGAAAAGGGAATGCTTTTTTTTTTTTGAAATTCATTGAAAGAGCATACACTCTACTTAAAAAAAAGTCAATGTACTCTTACTAAGAATAATACACTTCACCCTGTGTGAGCTACAAAAGCAAAAAACAAGAACCATGTCCTGGGCTCTTATATGTGCCTAAAAGTCTTATGCATATAAGCTACAGAATAATAAATCAGGGATACTTATTTTGTGCTTATTATTTACCTGGCCCAGTATTTAGCTCTTAATCCCGGTTACAAGAACCATATTCACCCCACAACTGCCACCAAAAAAAAGCTGTGTAGATATATAGACAAGGATAAGGTATTTCTTTTATATTATCACATTATGACTATGATCCCACACAATTATGGGGTCTTGATGCTGTAAGTACAAATCATGGTCTAGTTGCTGAGAATGAAATACGCTCTAGATAGTTTGATTGTAAAGGAATTTAATATAGACTTAGAAAAATACTGAATAATTGGAAGAGATGGAGAGAGAGAGGTTAGCCTGGACTTCAGGAAGAACCCCTAGTGTCTCAGTATCTGCCATGATGCCAAAAATGCTGCTGCTTCTGCTAAGGCCAAACAATTGCAGGATGACTCGAAGCTGCTGCCTCAGCATCTAGCTCTAGATCCTTGCCTTTTGTTTCTTAGCAGACCTGCATATTGGATACATTTATCTTTCAGTCCATCTATTTCCCAAATAAAACAGTTTTAATTTAAGTTTTCAGTGACAGCAGTAGTTTGCCAAAATCTAAATCACATACAGGTTTATTCCAAGGGCCTCTGGGAAATGACTATTTTAGGGTTCCAGTTAGTTTTGCATTAGAGAAAAACAAACTAGAAAGAAGGTTGAAAGGGTTTTAAGCAAGACAATCCACATATCCTCCACAGTATAACAACTTCGACTATCTATATGGGGAAAGTCATTTTGGCCTATGTGCAAATATAGGCTGCAATCTTACGTTAGTCTTCCAATTCCTACTGAGCTGATGTTGAAGATGGCTGTAGACTAAAAGTTACACACACACAGCCCAAAATAAGAGGAAAAATCACTTTGTTTGCTGAAAGATAAAAGAAGGATGTTGAACACAGCCACTCAGTCCTTCCTACATTTTAGTTGCCACTTTGTTCTATTAGACATTTCAGCATGGGGCTGTCTTTTCAAGTGGGAGCCACCTCCAATGCCATATTACTAGATAGACTTTATTAAGCAAAAAGTGATTCAAATTACAAGCAAGAGCAAGAAGATTTTTCAGTGAGCTGCAATGGGAGTGTTGCTACCAAACCGTTTTGATTTTTTAATCCATCATGTATTTCCCCAGGAACTGCATCCTCTTGGATAACAGCATTTGTCCTTCACTCATATAGCAGCATTTATTTTCCATGTGGCTAAAAGGAAGTATATGAAACAAAAAATCCTTACATAGTTCATAAAGATTTAACAATCTTTATAAGAGTCAGGAAAGGAAGAGATAATATGGAAAAATTACCTTTTAAAACTAATTATTAGATAATGTACAGACATTATAAGAGTGTTAGATGCATTCTAAGGATAAAACATTTAGTTACAAATTAATGTAAAATTATGATACATAATTTTCTTTTTTTTTTTTTTTTTTTTTTGAGACGGAGTCTCGCTCTGTCGCCCAGGCTGGAGTGCAGTGGCGCTATCTCGGCTCACTGCAAGCTCCGCCTCCCGGGTTTACGCCATTCTCCTGCCTCAGCCTCCCGAGTAGCTGGGACTACAGGCGCCCGCCACCTCGCCCGGCTAATTTTTTTGTATTTTTAGTAGAGACGGGGTTTCATTGTGTTAGCCAGGATGGTCTCGATCTCCTGACCTCGTGATCCACCCGTCTCAGCCTCCCAAAGTGCTGGGATTACAGGCTTGAGCCACCGCGCCCGGCCATAATTTTCATTTTTAAAATACTTATTGAGCTTAGTATAGTAGGCTTACACTCACATAAACCACATGGAATGTATATGTGTTTTGGTAGAATAAGGTGGATTTGAAAGTTATTAAATATTAAAATATTAAAGATATTACCATAGAAATCATATAGGATTAAAAAGAAGTGAGCAATCATGTCATATTTAAGATCTCACATTTTCCTAGTATGTGCCTCAAATATAATGGGTACATAATAAATATTTGCTAAATCAATGATTTATAAAAACTTGGATTCATAGAAGTATTTCATCTATTCAGTACCACAAAACGACATATACAAACATAGACAACATAACGTAATGTTACATTTTTATTACATACAAATTTAAATTGCTAGACTGTATTGCAAGTAAAGAATTTAGCTGTGCAGCCTTTCTTGTTGAAAATGCAAACAAGAAAATCATATAATAAATGATAAATAAATTTATACGTCCTAGATTACTACTATTGATATCAAACAGCCTGGAACGTTGTGCAATATGTGTAAAATAAAGAATGCTCCAAGCGGCAGTGTTAAGGTAGCCTAGGTCTGTCTACTCTTCATGCACTTCAGTGTCTTTTAAGGGACCTCTTGGAAATTTGCCATTTCTGGACAACTGGAAATGGTTAGAATTTCTGTTAGCCTATTCATGGTCTCACTAAGCCTCTATTCACATTATGAAAGGTATCACCAAAATGTCTATGAGACTGTACAGTTTCTTTTTTTCTTTCTTTTCCTTTCTATTTTTCTTCAGGATTCCCATCTGTCCTCTGGAGTTCTCTGTTACATCCTTAGGTAATCTGGAAACCAACCTATTTTCTATGACAAAGGCTAAGAATCATTCACTATTATTATGCAGAACTAATCTGTAATTGAAACTCCTTTTTGTGAATCCCCCCAGGTATTTTCTCACCATCATCACTGAGGTGACTTGTTCTGTGTCCAGTTCATTGAAATTCCCAGACCCAGATGATCTGATAGTCGGTTATTTTAGAATTTTGCCCTTATTTACTTTTATCTGTCAAGTAAAGCCAAGGTATTTTTCTCCCATCTCTTTTGCGGCAATCACGAGTGTTAAACTGTGACAATAACTGCTTAGTGTGCAGAATACTTTAGAGAAATAGTGTTCAGCAATTCCTGTTAATAATGTGAATTTGGGTGAATTGTAATGTTCGAGAAAAAGACTCCATAAACTGTATGTCCCTTTACGCATCTTTCATTAGTTAGAAGAAATTGCTGTTTATAGTAAAACTTATAGTAAAACGTTAAAAGGATATGCATTCAAATTAAGGGCCATGAATATGAGCATTTATAATGTGAGTTATAGAATATTTCAGCAATAGATGTAAATAGTAGTGGCTAGTACTGAAGTTCATACCATGATTTCTCTTTTAAAATTATGTTATGATTTCCATCTCTCAACCTCAAAACTTCCTTATCATCAATCTCAGGGCTAACTTTATCAAAAGAAAAGGAAAAAAGAGATTCTGAAATCAATTATACCCAAATATTTATCTTCATTAGAGCATTGATTTTTAATTTTATGGAATCTAGGATTTATGTATAATATAATTGAATTATATTATTGTGTAATAGAGTTGTTATGAATCCTGATGAACTATTAGCAACTCAATAAATAATAACATTTAATACAGATGTATCTGTGAAGACATATGCAAAGAACTTGTAATAACCTAAAGAAAACCTCACCTTGTGAGAAAATTTATTAATTCAGTAAGGTTTTAGATTTGATACAAGTGAGTTCAATCCTGCTTCACCTTATTTTTTCTTTCGGAACTTGAACATATCACACATTTTCACGTGTTTTTTATGTGTAAAGTAGACGTTATAACAAGATTCACATCTATTTGCTGTTAGATTTAAATTCAATATTATAAATGGGTGATTTGAATGTTTGTTGTATCCATAAAGTGACCAATAATTATTAGATGTTTTAAATATTATTTCCTCAAGTCCCCAGGTTTGCTTCACATTTATTTATTTTTATATATTTATTTATTTTTTTTGAGATGGAGTCTCACTTTGACATCAGGCTGGAGTGAGTGCTATGGCACTATCTCGCTCACTGCAACCTATGCCTCCCAGGTTCAAGCGAGTCTGTTGCCCCAGCCTCCCAAGTAGCTGGGACTACAGGCGTGCGCCACCATGCCCGGCCATTTGCTTCACTCTTTACTGTGAGTGTCATATGGAGTGCTGTCTTCCCAATGGATATGACTTAACATGGCCACTAACTTCTCTAATAACCACTTTCTAGGCAGAATGTTTCTAAAAGACTCACTGTGCTTAGATGCCTGCTTTCATGTGCCAGGCATGATTACATTTTTTATATAGTATCAGTGACTGAATACAGTAGCTCTTAGCACAGGGCATAACATCCTAAGGAGAATATTTGTAAGCAAGTCGCAACATTAAGTCAAATTTATTGTTACTTCTGTTAGAAACTGGAAGCCAAGATACTAAACGATCTGGTTCAAAATTGGTATGGGTCCACCCTAATGTGAATCAGTGTGAGTCTCTTTATTCAGGTCCTATTCTTCTTTTGTCTAACTCAACTATACCGGGATGTCCATTCCTTGCTTCAAAGCTTTTATTTCTAACAAGAAAAAAATCATAATTTCCTTTGTACCTGCACAAAGTTCATGGAGTACTGATTCTTTATCGATTGTCTTCTATGAGATTCTTTGTTTCCCTCCCATATGCTTTACAAAATTCTGCCTGGCTGCTTTACTTTTTAAATACAATTGAAATGGCTTACTTTTTTTTTGTTTCTAACTTGATAGCTCTTTGTGTAAATCCACTGTATCTGTAAATCATATTCTCTTGGCTGCAATCAGTTTCCTGGTTCTGTGTACTGAGGCACCCAGAGAAGAAATCACAACTCCTTTTAGCAAAACTGGTAAAGGTCTGAAGTGACAAAACAAAATGAATCTACAATCCTAGAACATCATGGCATTGAGTATGTAATACGAATAAATCTCTGTACACCTTTTCTCCTAAATCAGCTTGATCAATCTGTTACTATTTAATCACTTTACAACCAATATTGTTTGGTTCCTAATTTATTAATCTTAATACCCATTCACCAGTTTGAAAACTAGCTCTCTCTCTGACTACTCTACTTTTGTAATATTGCCACAACTGTCTTACTCAGCAAGATTAAAATACCCAATTTAAGCTTTAAGAATTCTAACGGCTTTGAAACAGTATCTCTTTATTCCACAAGTCTGATGAGGCTTTATTTTTGATATCCATCTTTTAATTTCCATTTATACAGAATCACCTTCGCTCAACCTGTGCCTTTACCCTTCAAGGATGTTAAGGCCTCCTAATTAGTTTCTTTATCGACAATCTTTCTTGTCCTCTGGCATCAAGTTATTTTTTCTAAAACACCACTTGAATCTTGGGTTTTAGCATCAGTTTCCAAACACAACATTAAAATGCTTAGATATTCAATGTTTCAAGAAGCCCTTTGAAAATTACATTTTTCCAAAAAGACAAGATTGAACAGGCAGCTCATTCATTTGTTTTGTCCTTTTGTGATGTTTGCCTTTCTACTTCAAATATTTTTTGAGAAAATAACCAATTTTTCTTAAATATGCTCTATTTTCAACTAAATATTAGTCCATTAATGACTACGCAAATGTCATAATGTTTGTTATCACTGACGTAAATGTGACGGCTGCTTATGAAACTTATTTTTTTACCAAAATTAAATGATTAAAAATTAATTGAAGTGTGGAGACATACTCCAAATAAACATTTTGTCATTACAGAAATAAATAAGGGGAAATTTAAAAGTAGTATGCATATACCGGAACTATATTCATAAGAAAATATTCAGTATTATGGGTGGACTTAGGTACAGCTAATGTCATTTATTAAGTAACAGAAGACAGAAAGCCCATTAACAGTAGATCCAGAAAGGGAAATTCTAGGTAAAAATAGACAAAATTTATAGCTATACTACTCACAGATTCCAGATTTATTATATTTTGGTATGTTCCTTTAAAATTTATATTTATACTTGGTCAGTTTTTAAAAGTAAAGAAATTCCAAAAGAAGTTGCATAGCAAAACTTTTCCCCTGTGACTTTGAGATGCATATTTTTAAGGATGAGATTTAATTGCATTCCCCTAAAAGATATACTTGTTTTCATAGCTGATCTGAGATAAAGGTTTACAAACATACTGCATCATGATCGAAGGTAAATTATTTCCCTAGTTTCTACTTTTATAATAGAAATGAAACCAAGTAAAAAGGCACATCACCCACAAAAAACCACCACTGTGCAAAAAGCACATACTTTAGTCCTTCTTCTCTACTTAAACATTTACTTTGAAGCAAATAATGAATCCAGGGTCTCTGAGATAAGCTAAAAACGTAACTAGATTCTGTTAAAGAAAAAAATGTGGCAAATAATTCTCACACCGTCAGTTGGATGAGTCCACTTTTCAAGTTCCAATTGTAGTCTAGGGAAAATCATTTACCAAACAAATTTTTTAAAAAATACAGTTGCACAGGGCACTATAGGTCAGGGCTACTAATTTCCACATTGATCAGCTTGATGCTGTATTGTTAGGAATCTGATTGAAACATATAATTTTATTGCAAATAAAGATGCTGAGTGTAGAACAAGAATAAATTCCTTTCATCTGAAAATGAACTGGAAATTAATATTTTAAAAATATCTAGTCAAATACCTGTCATGTCAAGTACCAGACATGCCAGGTACTTTCATCTATTCTGTCTTGTACAATCATACAAATCAAGCAAACAAAATAATCATTTACCAGTTCTTTCACATGTATTGTTTATTCAGTAATAAGTAGAAACCAGGTATTTTGTGTATCTTTTATTTAATAGCCCTGAAAAGGTTTCTATCAAGATGCACACTTTTTGCAGTAAATGAACAGAGGCCCCATAGATTCAAAATGGCAAGTAAATGTTATGTCAAAAGTGAAAGGTTTTTTTTTTTTTTCTGCTTTTAAAGCAGAACTCCCCATCTCCTTTCTCTACAACTGATGCCGGTGGCTGACATTAGACTTTATTTAAAATCTTTTACATTTTTATTATATACCAAAAATTATTTTATATAAGTCAAATAGCACAATTTGCCCCTCTTTTTCATGTCCCCATGATTGTTCATCTTTTTCACTCCGATTGCTACATGATTTGTGAGCTATGACTAACGAATACAGTGAGGGATCCTAAATTCATTAGAACTACTGGAGGGAGGGGGCCAAGATGGCGGATGAGAAGCAGCTGTGGTCCCTGGCTCTCATGGAGGTTAATGAAAATGGCAAGTGAAATCTGCACTTTCAATGAGATATCCGGGTTCTCATACTGGCACTTACTAAGCGGATGGCTTGGCCCACCGGGACCCCTCACTCCCAGCCAACGGAAGTGGTGAGTGATTATGCGGCCCCACCCAGGACACCACACTATTCCCATGGATATTTGCAACCTGCAGATCACAAGATCCCCTCGTGAGTCCACACCACCAGGGCCTTGGGTCCGAAGCAGATAGCTGTGCAGACCCTTGGGGAAGTGGCCACTCAGCCCTGGGAATTCCGGTGAGGCAGGAAATCTATCCGTGCATTCCCCTAGGAATGGGGCTGAATCCAGGGAGCCAAGCAGCCTCATTCTGTGGGCCCAACTCCCATGGCACCTCACAAGTTAAGACCCACTGGCGTGGAATTCCAGCCAGCCAGTGGCAGCAGGCTGGAGATTGCTTGAGATGAACTGAGTTCCCGGAGGATGGGTGGCCACCATCTCTGCGGTTTTACCTGAAAGACAAACTAGACATAAAATTATTATGAATCCAATTATTATGTTTATTTTTTCTTGATCTAATTACCTATTTAGATTTGTTCTAAAATTTGTTCTCTTTTTGAAAATCAGGTCTTCAGAAGCTAATGGTTCATATAGTTTACACTTTAGTTTCTTTTGACATCAGGCTAAGTGAAAGAACATCAAGACCATCTGCTTATGGTCACATTTGCCAGAAGTGGTATATGCCTTTAGTAAGTGCAAGTAATATAAACATCCTGTACTTTTTATTTTTCAAACGTTATGAATCTTGTTTTAGAATGATCTGTATTTACACAAAAATTTTATAACAAAACGGTTGTCAAATTTCATGACTCTAATCGCCTGTACCCAATTACATAATAACACTTTACTTGAAATTAGTTACAAAGCAAACACTCTAGTTTACTCTTTATAAATTAGGTCATGTACTCTGACCACACAAAAGTGAATAATTTGAAAAGTATAGAACAATATACCTCTATTTGTTTCTACTGGATATTATGAAGTGTTTCTGATGCTAAAAATAATATTATGACCTGTTCTTGCTGGAGAACATACCAGTATTCCACTGTATATGGTTTGGTGAGTAGTGGTTGAGTTTCAGAAAAAAAATTAGAAGACATTTCAAATGGGCAATTTATAGCTAATTTGTGAAAAACGTACTTTCTACATTGTTAAATATTTATTATAAATGTGATTCAAAAGTTGAAACTGGTCATTCATACCAGCTGGGGACACCTTGTAGTTCTACATAATACTAATGAAATTTAATCCTACTCAGCAACAGAATTCACTGAAGGAAGATACAGGACCTTGGTGGATGACACAGGTGAGTGACCTGGCTCGCAAACCAGACAGACAATAGGAAGTAGCATTGAGTTTCTAATTTAAGAATTAGGTTATCATTTTTACCTTTCCCCCTCTAACCAAATGACCTAATAAATCATGTATTTGAAAGTCACAAAGACTTTCATGCATTCTCCTATTTAAATCAACTTATGATCCTCAATAGTTTTATATCAGAACCAGGAGATTTTTGTGTAGACAGGTAAAATTTATATTGAGCATGATCACTCTAGTTCTTAATAAATTACCAAGTATAAAATCAAAGCCTACGGGAAAATGAGGCCAATTATAAATTGCCTAATTGTGTTTCTGAGAAATGTCAACACAAGTTGATAGAAAATAGCTAAATACTTATAATCCTTATCTCCTCAGGTATAACATTGGCTTGTGAAAAGAAAACTTGCCATTTGTCAAAAATTTTAATATATTTTGAATAAAACAATTCCATCCAAATCTATGATATAGAATAAATAAAAGATTTTCTTTAAAAGCCTACCAACAAAATAGTTTACGATATGGATTTAGCTAAAGGGCTATGAATTAATGTTATGTATGTTAACACGGATTGGAAGCCAATATTTATGGCAAGAATTCTGTCAAAAATCCGATGTTATATATTTTCTTCATACTGAGCAAGAATAGTTACTTCTCCACAGAAATGGTTTTTAAACACTCCTGGTAAAAATAACTCTCTTCTTCAATGAAGTGTACTCAAATCAACAATGTCTTCTTTTCTTACTGATTGACAAGTACAAAACCCAGCACACTCAGCATAGGACCTAGGTAAACTACATGAAGCTTGAAACACACAATTCACATTCCTAGTCCATTATAATCTGTTATTTGGATAGAAGAACACCTTGAAGATGAGTCAATATTTCTCTTGTTGTTTTAGTTAGGAATTTGGATTGAAACTGTGAAATGATTACAATCGGATTTCAATAAAAATTTTCCCTGGTGATTCTGTTCTGTACTCAAAACTAATAGAAACTAAGAAAAGTTTTATGCTTATGAAAGCCCATAACAAAGGCCAGTGAAGTTTTATATTTTTTCATTATTTGGAAAACATTTTGCAGGAAATATAGTTGCATATTTGAAAGGTTAATTCATTGAGTGGTATTATGAACAGGTATTGGTGATGGGAACACTCATGTGAGACAGTGGATATATCACCTTCTGTCTAATTGGCTTGTCATTCTGATATAATAGAAACAAAATTGTTTTTAGAAAATCAGGGCTTTTGTAATGGAAAATGACTTATGCAATCCTAACTATTTCAAAAGAAATTAAACATTTCTTTGCTTTTTTTTAAACCTTTAATACTTCAAATAAATGCAACTTATTTTAGATTTATATATTTTTAATTAGTAAAAGCTGAAATTCGTAACTATATATTTTCTTAGAAATTAACTTTACCCTTTGATTTAAAACTTTAGTATTTAAATTGCATTGGATTTAAAAATTTGACTATTTAATATTAAACTATTAAATATTTTTAAACAAATATAATAAATTTATAATTTTGCATAGGAACTTTTATTCCAAATAATATCATATATGACAGCATATCAATTATTCAATTCATCTAAAGATATCCATAGTTGATTATATTTAAAAAATATATTGAGTGTATATAGTCAATTATAGTTCATAATTTTTAAAAATCAACTCTAAAATTTTATATTTCATCCTACAGGGTATTTACCAAAATCATTTATTGTGATATACCTGATTATTTGTGATTTATTTACCCAATGCAACTGAAAAATTGAGACCCAGACACAATTAGCCAGTGTCTTAAAAATATATTTTTTAATATCACCAATGTTTTTAAAATGTAACTTTACCTGAGTTTGAATGCAGAACACTGAATATGTGCCAGCTATATTTAAAGAATAGCTGTCATTATCTTCCCTGTAGAAATCACATACTCTTCCTACAAATAAAATGGTAGATTTAAGGGTAATATATACTGATCTGCTTTATGCTATTCTAGATGTATGTTCTAAATATGTCCCATTTAGGTATGCATACAATTGTTTGATGATGCATGAATGTATATACATTGATGTGGATCTGGTATAATTTAACTTCAAAATGTTCTGTTTTGTTTTGTTTTGTTTTTCGCTTTTTTGAGATGGAGTCTCGCTCTGTCACCCAGTCTGGAGTGCGGTGGCATGACCTCGACTCACTGCAACCTCCGCCTCCCGGGTTCAAGCAATTCTCCTGCCTCAACCTCCCAAGTAGCTGAGACTACAGGTGCATGCCACCATACTAGGCTAATTTTTTATATTTTTAGTACAGACGTGGTTTCACCATGTTAGCCAGCACGGTGTCAATCTCCCGACCTTGTGATCTGCCTGCCTCAGCCTCCAAAGTGCTGGGATTACAGGCATGAACCACCACACCCGGCCATTCATTAAGCACATTAACATCAACACTATTTTCTTTTAAACTTTTATAAACACTCATACTCACATACCCCAAAGTAAAACTAATTGAAAATTGAAAATCATTTGATCTAAATGAAAAGTCATGCTTCACAGGTATATATAAATGTATATTCACAACTGTATATAAATGTACATTTTTCAAGTGTACATGTTATATTATTGTCATCTACATATTGTTTTTAATATAAGTGATACATTTTGAAGTAGATGCTGAAACAACTTCAGATGTCTGTTTTCCATGTAATCTGTGATATTCTTAGATTCCCAAAATGTGTAAGCTGCATGGCATCAACTTTGAGAAATAGAAATTTGGATAGTAATTTTTCATGAGACATGCACTTTCATTTTTTAGTTTATTGATATGCTGTCAAATTATATCATTTTAAAATAAAAATAATTGCATTACTATAAAAGTAAGTACAGATTAACATATATAACAAATGAATAAATTTTAAAAAAGCATTTGGATTTGTCTCTACATAGAAACTTCTATTTCCCATAAATATTTTATATACACTAAACCTATACTTTACCCTGTTTTCCAGCTAACCTATTTACTGTGGACTGATTGCTTCATGAAAATCACATTCTGCAACTTGGACCATGGCATAACTGACAGCAATATTTCAACCTGCTCCCACTAAGATTATAACCAGAATGAGTTAGCTTTCCTTACTGCTCCTATCTAAGAACATTTCTCTTAGTAGCAAGCACCCTGAAGAAGTCCTCAAATAGGAAGTGTTAACTACATCGTATCTGGAAGGCAATGGGGAAAAAAAAAAGATGTTATTTTGTGATACATTTTAGATTCAGGAACATACAAAAATAAACACATGCTCCTCACATATTATTAAATGAGATCATAGCAGAAACTGGCGGTCCAAGTGGAAGTTCTTAAACATATCTGGCTTATATCAATATAACTAATAATAGCATTTCCTTAGAAACTAAAAAATCTTGGACAAAGATTGATCTAAATAAAACACTAGTACAACAGGCATAAAAGGAACTGTCCTCTACACACTGAGATATATGTTTACACTATTCTCAGCTTTATATTTGATAGTTGCCTCAGACTGTGTACTTAATATTTAACATATGTTCAGTTAATGATTTCTTACTTGCAATACCTTTAATTCCTATCATTATCTTTTATATATGCAAAGTCCTTTATATATTTAATCTTGTAGGATGAGGTCCAGCAGCTTAGCATCCTGATCATTAAGGTTTCTAATTGTCATACAGTATATTTCTTGTTCTTTCCAAGTTCCCATCTATGACTCACTACCTTATCATTTAAGGAGTATTACTCTGCTCATTCACCATGCTTAGTCACTGTAAATATCTTACTGTAAATGAGCTAGGTTTTTCCACTAGAGTGAAAATAGCAAGTTAAAAACTTATCAGAAACACTGGAGCCTAAAAATATATGATGTGGCTGAGAGAATAGCTGAAAGCAGGCATTCTATAATACTGGATTAAAAATTAGGAAATTATCTATCTTCTATATATTATCCATACCTAATCAAAATCTAATTTAGTTTCATTAAACTTACTGAATATCTCCCAAGAGATATTTCAGTTCAAGAGATAGACTTGTATTTGATTTTAGTTCTAACATTAACTACTGACCTATAATAATTAGTTTAATTTGTAAAATAAGATTATTGATACTTACTGCACAAAATTGCTTAAAATTAAATGTAATAAAGTATGTAGGCCATTTTATTTAGTACCTGGCTCTTATTAAACATTATGTTGTATACATAATTATAATTCTTTTTTTTTTTTTTTTTTTTTGAGACGGAGCCTCGCGCTGTCACCCAGGCTGGAGTGCAGTGGCCGGATCTCAGTTCACTGCAAGCTCCGCCTCCCGGGTTCACGCCATTCTCCTGCCTCAGCCTCCCGAGTAGCTGGGACTACAGGCGTCCGCCACCTCGCCCGGCTAGTTTTTTGTATTTTTTTTTTAGTAGAGACGGGGTTTCACCATGTTAACCAGGATGGTCTCGATCTCCTGACCTCGTGATCCACCCGTCTCGGCCTCCCAAAGTGCTGGGATTACAGGCTTGAGCCACCGCGCCCGGCCCATAATTATAATTCTTAATCACTACTATTGATAATAATATATATTAAATGGCTATTAATATATAATATATACTGTTAATATATACTATATTAATCGTATAATATACTAATATAGTATCATAGTATATTATATAGTGTATACTACATACATATAGTATATACTACATGCAAGAAACCTCGCAGCAGAGAAAATGCAACAGATATCTAGGAAATGATTTTTTTTTCTGTTTCCTCCACTCCTGGACTGATACACAATAATGTGATAATTTGGGACAGTCTATCATCTAACCCTTTTTTTTTTTTTTTGACATATTATATATTTAAAAACCTGTCGAAAATCACTGAGTTTGTAGGTAATTGGTCATATGGCTTTAACTAATTGGCTGCATGACCAAATAATACCAATACTGCATCTAGAACACCAGAATAACATATTATTTCCTTTATTAAGACAATTTATGTAATATGCTGACATATAATAGTATATAATATATGTATATACTATTTATATATACTAATATGTACTAAGTGTACACTGAACTTTCCGGATTATTGTAAGACAAAAACACACTGTTTCTCTATTCTCTTGTTCTCACAGCTACTAACACTGACCTAGTTCAGTCTTTTATTACATTTTGTCTAGATTTTTGCCAAACCCTCCAATTTAACTTTTCTGTCTTTCCTCTCTCACTCAGTCAGACTTCAATTTCCTGGCAATTGCCTTCCAAATTACAGAGGCAAATGTTTTAACTCATACTATTAATAATTTGTAATGATTTCATATTACTTTTGGAAGTAAGTTAAAGATCCAGAAATTATCAAAGCTGTATGTGATTTTATTAGCCACTTCCATGGTCATTTATTCATTCTGTGATTAAGATTTAGTGATCACAACGTATATGCCAGATCGTGTTTTACATACTAAGCACAAAAAAATGGTTTGGATAAGGTCTCTAAAGAGGTTAATGAGAAAATCCATTCATTGATATATGTAATGGAAGCATCATGATGAGGCTGTAGGGATATCAGGAAGGACCAACTCTCTCTCCGCACAGTACAGAAGATGGCACTTAATGTTATCCTTGAGAAGT
This sequence comes from Macaca mulatta, assembly GCF_049350105.2. Lineage (NCBI taxonomy): Eukaryota > Metazoa > Chordata > Mammalia > Primates > Cercopithecidae > Macaca > Macaca mulatta. The sequence continues at coordinate 80,529,188 of NC_133422.1, forward strand.
GGATGTTTTTCAGAAGAAACAATATGTTGAAAGACTCAGAAAATTAAAACTTACAGCTATTCAAGGACAGTGTGATAGTAAATGGCAGGAGATAAGGTTATAAAAATTGGTTAGAGATGAATATGATGGCATGTACTTTTGACAATTTTATCACATAACATATAGGTACAAAAGAAGAATGTGAACAAAGAGATAAACACGTTAGATTTAAATGATGAGTATAAGAAATTGTCATTGTGCTAAAAGGAAGGAGTGAAAAATGAGCAACATACAAGCAATTGCATATTTCAAGTAAATATTCTAAGCTACTAGCTGTAGCAGTCAAGGACAATTGAATTTCTAAACCTCTGAAGAAGAATATGTCATTTAAAAAGTTAGAAGGAGATTGTTCGCAAGTAATTTTTTTTGTTTTGTTTTATATTAGTAAAAAGAATAGGATTTAGGAAAAAAAACTGTTAAATATCTTGAGTCCAAATAAAACTAGATTAAGTTAAATCCATATTGTGCACAAATGCTAAAAAGAGTATACCATATTTTAATATATTTATTACTTTCTAGAAACAGATTATATATGAAGTTAGATTTAAAATACTCAAATACGCTGGGCGCAGTGGCTCAAGCCTGTAATCCCAGCACTTTGGGAGGCCGAGACGGGCGGATCACGAGGTCAGGAGATCAAGACCATCCTGGCTAACAAGGTGAAACCCCGTCTCTACTAAAAAATACAAAAAGCTAGCCAGGCGAGGTGGCGGGCGCCTGTAGTCCTAGCTACTCGGGAGGCTGAGGCAGGAGAATGGTGTAAGCCTGGGAGGCGGAGCTTGCAGTGAGCTGAGATCCGGCCACTGCACTCCAGCCTGGGCAACAGAGCGAGACTCCGTCTCAAAAAAAATACTCAAATACAGTAGACAGAATCTATTTAATCTAATGATCAGATATTTGAAACTAGTTGAAAGCTTCCAAATTATTAACTTTACATTTTTCTTTTTGTAATTTTGATGTTTTTAATCACATAAAACCAAAATGACAGATTGATATGTTTCTGCACTGCTCTGCTACATTACCATATTTGTTTTGATCTTATATTAGAAACATAATTAGAACGGTGGTAGGGATTGATGAATTTGGGGATGACATATTTCTTCTACCAAAAAGAACTTTTTCCATTCTGTATCCTCAGCACATATAAGTGACTTCTGCATAAACCCACAAACCATTTATGTAACATACTGACTCATGTAAATTCAGATTTCTTTATGCCCTACTATAGTTGTCTTGGGATCATGGAATACATTTTAAGAATACTGTATTTAGATATTGTTAGAGAAGTTTTATTATCTTCTAAAAATGAGTAGTTAGAGAAAATTTATCTTCTTAATTATCAATATATAAATTCAACCTGTATTAATTAAGCAACCATTTAAATGGATTTTTGATCTGCATTTACTCAAGGATACATGTATGTAATTCATGGAAATTTACCCAAGCACAAGCAGCTTCCCGCTATTTGTTGACTAAGGACTCACTCTAAGATTTGCCCTAGCTTTTCCTATTTAGTCTTTTCTTGGCACTGTAACATTCATAAGCATCTGAGTAAGAAAGTGAACTAGGAAATATAAGGAGATCCAATTCTAATGACTGGGCAGTAATTGATCTAAAATTACAAAAATAAAATTAAGAGATAATTTTTGTAGTTCATCTCCACATATGATTTCTGCTTAATTGAGAGTTGGCACAAAGATCTGTAATTGGTTTTAATTTCATTATGTACATTATATACCTTGATTCTAAAAATAATTTCAAGTACTAGTTTGTTATTCAGTAGATTGCAGAATCAATATGCTCTGAAATTTAAGTAAACAGAACTATGGTTTTTTCCTACTTTGATCTACTTTGGCCCTTAGGTTTCTACTCACTAGAACAGTGTTTCTCAATTTGGGATGATTTTGACTCCTCTACTCTTATCTGGTAACATCTGGCACCCTCTGGAAATATTTGAGACGTTTTTGGTTATCATCGTCTTGGGAAGAGTAATACTGGTCTCTGATGAATTGAGGCCACGGGTTTATGTGAAACAACCAGTGAAACATAGGATAGTTCAACACAGTAAATAATGATGAGACCGAAATGGTCTATAATGTGAAACTTGAGAAACCTCGCAGCAAAGAAAATGCAAGAGATATCTAGGAAATGATTTTTTTTTCTGTTTCCTCCACTCCTGGACTGATACACAATAATGTGATAATTTGGTACAGTCTATCGTCTAACCCTTTTTTTTTTTTTTGGCATCTTATATATTTAAAAACCTGTCAAAAATCACTGGGTTTGTAGTAATTGGTCATATGGCTATAACTAGTTGGCTGCGTGACCAAATAATACCAATACTGCATCTAGAATACTAGAATAACATATAATTTCCTTTATTCAGACGGTATATTTAAGAAAATATTAATTATTGTGATTCCCCGAAATGAGATCTGTTGCCCAGTCTGGTAAAACTTGCACTGTGTCACTTTAAAGTATATAATTTTATTATTATTTTCAAATGATTATTTCTAAAATTTTATACCCAGAAATGAAATTTGTAACCAGCTCTGTATCTTGTTTAGAAAAAAAAGAATAAATCAGGCTTTGTTATACCTCTCACAAAGACTGTGTGAAGTTGTTTTCTTTCTTTCTTTTTTTTTTTTCCTGGCTTTTGAAAAAAATTGTCTATTGATGAAGTATTGGAGGCAATTAAAAAGACTTTCACTCTCAAGAAGGAGCAGTTGAATGTTTGCATACTGGAAACCTGGGACCAGAGAAGCTTTGCTATCAGCAAGTTAGGAAACTCATGAATACTTTAGATGAACCTAAAGGCTGCGTGCATGGGTGGATGTTTGTTAGGAACTGCTGACTTGTTGAAAAATAAATGCCTTCTATTCTAAAATGCTTGCAAGGCTTAGACTTGCAAGTCAGGAAGTGCTGCTGAGATTTAGAAGCAGGTACTACAATCTCCAAACCAATTTTCTTCCCTCCTTCTTCTAGGCTAGAATGGCTTTGGAAAAGCACCACCTTTCCAAGACTTGGAGAAATCTTTTCCTGGGCCTTTAGTTTTGAGATTTCAGATTTTTATTCCTCATAAAAACTGCCCATGTGCTTATTGGTCCTAGAGATAAAAATAGAATACAATTTAAGAGTACAATGGCCCACACTCTATGTTTAGTTTTTATATTCCAAATACTGAAAGACAGTTAATAAAAAAGTTACATTTGTGTAACTCGTGTGTCTCTAAAACTAACTTTAGTCTCTAAAACTAACTTATGTGTCTCTAAAACTAACTTACGTGTCTCTAAAATGAACTTATGTGTCTACAGTTATGTCTCTAAAAATGTTATTTGTTTCTATAGCAGAATTTAAATAGCAAATCAAATTTTTATTCTTTCCATTTTTTGTCTCCAGGATTATTTCTTTAAACCCTACATATGTTGATAAACATGAATACATGCCATGGTTTTTGATTGTTTATTTGTTTTTTTATCAGACTTAATGATGGTAAACATTGAAAATAATTTCTTCCAAAGATTTTTGACAGCTAACCTCCCAGTATTGCAATTTCTCTCTAATTAAGTGCTATATACTCAATGTATTTCCCCAAAATTTGTATGTCGAAATCCTAAATCCAAATGTGCTGACATTAGGACATGGGGCTTTAGTGAGGTGATCAGATCACAAAGGTTCAGTCCTCATGAGTGTAATTATTGCCCTTATAAAAGTGGCCCAGAGAACTGCTTTATCCCTCCACCATGTGAGGACACAGGAAGAAGAGAGTTGTCTGTGAACCTGGAAGCAGGTCTTCATCAGACACTTTGTCTGCAGAATCCTTGATCTTGGACTTCCCATCTTCCAGAACTGTGAGAAATAAATTGCTGTTTTTTTAATAAGTCACTCAGTCTATGATATTTTGTTATAGCAGCCTGAATGAACTAAGCCATTAGAGAAGGCTACCACACTTGAGAAAATAGTGTAGTTTGTATGGGTGTGTGCTACATAGAAGTTGGCTTTTCTTGGCACATTGTAATAAGTAACTTAGATATAGTTTTATTGGATAAATATAAAATATAATGGATATATTTATAGTTATTTTAGAAAACATAAATAAGATAAAACATGTGAAATTAAGCAATACCCATCAAAATCTGCCCGAAATCACTCTTGCATTAATTTTTTCATTGGCATCTTGATATTTTAGATAATATATTGTTGACATTTGATAGCTAAAATAACGAGAATAGAATTGATTTTTTTCCCTTGCAAATTAATTCATGACTTGTCTAGAGATAAGAAAAATATGCCAAGTATATTTCCACAGTCACATTTAATGCAAAGTAATTAGTTTAAGATGAAAATGAATTATAGGTACTCTGACAAAAAAGCATTTTGGATTCATTGTGTAAACTTCTAGTTGTAATATGGTATGTTTAACATATTAACAGAATCACAGGGAGAACTTAAATTTCAAGGTTCAAATATTTATAGAATATCAATCTCTAACCCCTATTATTTATCACAAACAGATTGTTATTACTGATCACTGCCCTATATGGATACTCATATCAGTAATAAAACTATCCATAACAAATTCATGCAATTATTTTAGCCAGGATTCCTGGGTGGTTTGTTTTGAATAATATTTTATTTTGCTGTCCATAATTTTTTTAGACACAACTAATTGCTCAGTACCTAATCATTATGCTCTTACTTTTTCAGATCTTTTTATCTTTTCGATTGTTAATTGACAGTGTGCTGAGGCACACTGGCTTTCAGTGTCTTTCTGATTCAGAGTAAAAAATTTATAAAGACTTGAGATTATTTTGTTATTTTTACTTTTACTTTTTAAAAACATTAGGAATCCTAATCTGTTTCCGATGAAGTCAGAATACAAAAATTAATGATTTCATGTAATAAAGCAAAAGACATTTGTGGAGAAGCAGGGTCCTTCTCCACAAATTTTTTTTATTGCTGTTGTTTTAACTTGTTTATCTTTCCCCCACAAATACCAAAGAAACTGACCTACCTCCACTATGAGTCTTTTTGGAATAAAGTCATGTACCACATAATGATGTTTTGGTCAACTATGTCTGCATATAAGATGGTGGGCCTGTAAGATTATCGTGGAGCTGAAAAATTGCTATCGGCCTAATGACTTTATAGCCATTGTAAAGCACCAGCGCAATGCATAACTCATGTTTGTGGTATGCTAGTATAAACCAACTTACTGTGGCTGCCTATATAATTATTTGTGCTATAAAAGTATACATAATGCTTGATAATAATAAGTCACTATGATACTGGTTTATATATTTACTATATTATATATATTTACCATTATTTTAGTGTCCTTCTTCTGCTTACATAAAAAAAAGTTAACTGTAAAGCAGTTTCAGACTAGACCTTTATGGAGATATTCCAGGAGAAGGCATTGTTATTCGAAAAGAAGATAACTCCATGCATGTTACTGCCCCAGAATGCCTTCCTGTGGGACAAAACGTGCAGGTAGAAGACAGCGACATTGATGATCTTGACTCTGTGCAGGCCTACTTTGTGTCCTAGTTTTTTACAAAAAAAGTTTTAAAAGTACTGCTGAAAGAAATCATAGGAAAAAAATGATGGGAAAACATTCCATACTCATAGATTGGAAGAATCAGTATTCTTAAAATGGCCATATTTTGCAAAATCATGTACGGATTCAACAATATCCCTATCAAACTACCAATGTAATTTTTCACAGAAATAGACCAAAAAACTATTTTAAAATTCATATAGAATTTTACAAGTGCTGGAATATCCAAAGCAGTACTAAGCAAAAGAAACAAAGCTGGAGGCATCACATTACCTGACTTTAAACTATGGTACAAGGCTATAGTGCTAGCATAGTGCTACTATAAAAATAGACACATAGAACAATAGAACAGAATAGAGAACCCAGAAATAAAGCCTTATATCTACCAACATCTGATCTTTGACAAAGTCAATGAAAACAAACAATGGGGAAAGGACTCTGTATTCAAAAAACAGTGCTAGGATAATTGGCTAGCCAAATGCAGAAGAACAAAATGGATCCCTACCATTCACCATATACAAAAATTAAGATGGATTAAAGACTTAAAATGTAATACCTAAAACTATAAAAATCCCGGAAGAAAGCCTAGGAAATATCATTCTGGACATTGCCCTTGGGAAAGAATTTATGACTAAGTCCTCAAAAGCAATTGCAACAAAAACAAAAATTAACAAGTGTTACCCAATTAAACTAAAGAGCTTCTGCACAGCCCGAAACAAACAACAAAAAACAAAAAACCTACCAGCAGTATAAAGAGATAACCTATAGAATGGAAGAAAATATTTGCCAACTTTGCATCTGACAGAGGTCTAATATCCAGAATCTATGAAGAACTTAACAAGCAAAAAACAACCATATTAAAAAGTGAGCAAGGGGCATAAACAGACACTTGGAAGACATACCAGTAGCCAACAAACATGAAAAAATGCTCAACATCACTAATCGTTAGAGAAATGCTAATCAAAACTGCAAGGAGATAACCATCTCACCACCAGTCAGAATGGTTATTATTAGAATGTCAAACAATACCAGATCTTAGTGAGGTTGTAGAGAAAATGAAATGCTTATACATTGTTGATAGGAATGTAAATTAGTTCAGCAACAGCAGAAAGCAGTTTGGAGGTTTCTCAAATAATTGGGAACTATCGTTCAACCATGCAATCCCATTCCTGGATATGTAACTGATATGGTTTAGCTGTGTCCCCACCCAAATCTCATCTTGAATTATAGTTCCCATAATCCTCATGCTCATGGCAGGGACCCAGTGGGCGGTAATTTAATCATGGGGGTGGTTATGCTCATGCTTTTCTCAGAATAGTAAGTGAGTTCTCATGAGAGCTGATGGTTTTATAAGGGGCTTTTCCCCCTTTTGTTTGGCACTTCTTCCTGCTGCCCCATGAAGGACGTGTTTGCTTCCCCTTCTGCCCTCATTGTAAGCCTCCTTAGCCCTCCCCAACCATGCTGAACTGTGAGTCAGTTTAACCTCTTTCCTTTAAAAATTACCCAGTCCAGGGTATGTATGTATTAGCAGTGTGAGAATGGACTAATAAAATATCCCAGAGAAAAATGAATCATTCTACCAAAAAGACACATATACTCGTATGTTCATCACAGCACTATACACAACAGCAAAGACATGGAATCAATCGAGATGCTTCCCAACAGTGGACAGATAAAGAAAATGTAGTACATATACACCATGGAATACTATGCAGCCATCAAAAAACCAAAATTATTTCCTTTTCAGCAGCATGAATGTAGCTGGAGGCCACTACTCCAAGCAAATTAACACAGAAAGAGAAAACGAAATGAGACAACCAGGTGGGAGGGGATCCCCAGAAATACTCAAACTGACTTGCTCACTGGGAATGCGCACTGGGGTGGAGGCACAGAAGTTCAAGCCCTTTGCAGAGGGGAGGAACCTGGCCCCTCCTCTTCCTATGTGGAACCTGGGATTTAAACCGTGGGCAGGAAACACTCTAGTGGGCAACCCTGGACTTGCAGACAGTTCCTGTTTCTCACTTTTCTTCCTTTTCACCCAAGAAAACCCTGCTTTACTCACCCTCTCCAACCATCTGCCAGCCTAAATTTTCATGGCTGTTTTGGACAAGGACCCCATCTTTAGGTGAACTAAGGAAAATTCCTGTAATGCAAATACCACATGTTCTAACTTGTTAGTGGAAGAAAAACACTGTGTATGTATAAACATAAAGATGGGAACAATTGACCCTGAGGACTGCTGGAAGGGAGAGGGTGGGAGGGAGTAAGGGCTGAAAAACGACCTATTGGGTACCATGCTCACTTCCTGGGTGACAGGATCAATTTGGTACTCCAAGCCTCAGCATCACACAATATATCCATGTAACAAACTTACACATGTATCCCCTGAAAAGAAAAAAATACAAAAAAAAAAACTTAAAATAAGGAAAACTTAAAAATAGAAAAAAAGCTTATAGAATAAGAATATAAAGAAAGAAAATATTTTTGTACAGCTGTACAATATGTTTGTGCTTTAAACTATTAATGTGTTCTTACCACCAGAGCCAAAAGTTAAAAAAAAATTCATAAAGAAAAAAGTGACAATAAGTTAAGGTTAATTTACTATGCCCTAGGCATTCACGTTCACTCACCACTCACTCACTGACTCACCCAGAGCAACTTCCAGTCCTGCAAGCTTCATTTATGGTATGTACCCTACATAGTTGTATTTTTTTTAAATCTTTTATACCATATTTTTACTGTGTATTTTCTATGTTTAGATATGTTTACATACACAAATACCACAATGTTATAATTGCCTACCGTATTCAGTATAACATGCTATACAGGTTTGTAGCGTAGAAGTTATAGGCTACACCATATAGCCTAAATGTGTAGGAGGCAATACCATGGAGGTTTGTGAAAGTACATACTATGATGTTCCAACAGCAAAGAAATTGCCTAATGATGCATTTCCCAGAATGTGTCCCCCTACAACCTCGACACACCCTCCACCCCCATTAAGTAACGCATGACTACCTCAGCAAATGTTAAAACTATGTAAGTGTGTATAAGGCATATCCATGGGTGTGTGAACCATCAAGTGTGGACACACGAGCTCTCAGGGAAAGAATTTAGTGCTTAATACTAAATTAAGGACGCAAATCTTAGAGAGAGCTGGGTTTGAGCCTGTCTCTTCCCACTGGTCAGAGAAGGTTGACTTCCATTTTCCACGTTCTTGGTTAACTACTCTGTAAATGAGAGTAATGACCTCTGATAATGGTAGACCGATTAAATGATAAAATAAAATGTCCTTAGCACATTCTCTCAGGCATTCAATAAACTTGAATTACCTGTCTTAACATCTGGGTTTCAGATTGCTGGTTGCTTCATAAAAAATTCCATATTTAGAATTCTCCTGGCTATTTAATTACATTTAGTCATTTTGCCTGTTCTTTTAAATTATTTATTTTACTTGATTTCTTATACATTATGCTATGTAACAATGATTCAGCATTCTGACATCTGGGAATACACTGATGCTTCTTTGACAATCACTAATAGTTAATGAGTGCTTTGGGTCAAGTTAATGTATTTTTAAAGATCACCAAACATGTTTAAAATGGAATAAAGTTTCTTTTCGACCACATATATTATCATTTATTTTCTGCAACATTAAAAATTGGTAGTAATAACAAAATGTTACTTATATTATTTGTGAATTTTATGATAGTATAACAAGTTTTGATTTTAGCCAAAAATTTTCCTCAGTTTGTCTCTTTTGTTCATTTAACAATTATAAAATATCAAATAATTATGTATTATTAGCATTATCAGTCTGATTTTTAATTCTTAATATGTACGTTTGACTAGAATAATTAAAAGTGATTGTAAATTATTATGTATTACTCTCTTTTTCAAACTCAGTTAAGCTTTTAAGATTTAACCTTTTATGTAAATAATATTAGGTACGTTAAAAATCCTGAATTGCTATTCTACTTTTAGTATGTATGAAATGCATAGAGAAGAAGGCTTTTCAAAGTCATGCAATAAATTAACGAGGAAACAAGGTGTCATGTTTCACCTGGAAAAAATAAATCATCAACAACAACAGAATTAATACAATCAGCCACTGACTTTTGTAATCACCCTACATCTATTTTGATAAAGTGAGATAGAGAGGGAAAGATTGAGAGAGAGGGAGAGATAATGTAATAGACGTTATTGACACATCTTACTCTTACCAATAATTTGATATACATTTCCTAATATTCTGGTACTGTTTTTCTTTATACTACTAAAATAAAATTTATTTTCCAAATGAAGGACATAATAGGAATCAATTAGCCCCTTCTTCTCCCAAAAATGTAGCCTGAGAGGAAAAAGAGTTTAAAAAAAAGACCTTAATTTTTTTCTAAATTTTATCATTTTTTTGTGGGTTTGATTTAAAAATCTTCTCATTTTATGTTTGTTTTAAACTAAAATCTAAGGAAAAATAAGGAGATATAGATATAATATGCATAATTAAGGAGAGAAAAGTACAGTTTGTATTATGTTTAATGTTATTTAAATCAATGAATGGATATTTTGTGAGAAAAAAAAATTTAAATAATGCAGAATCCTCAAAAGTTTTTTAAAGCAACACTGTACCAGAGTTTTATTTTACCATTGATTATACAGACTGATAGACAATTTAGGTAGCAAATGATACTTTTAAATGTAAGCAGGCTCTCAAGCACTTTAATCTACATAGGCTTATTTTAAATATGTTAAGTGATTGTCAGTGATTTCCTAAGTTGCTTGCCAAATTCAAGAATTTATTTAGTGCTTGTAATTAAAGGAAAATATGTAGAGACACTGAGAAATCAACATAAGGGAAATGAGGATTTGTTATAGATAAATTTAAGGATCTCCGATATTATTAGTGGCTTATAGAACTGTCCGTGGGCTGATAATATGCTGTCACAAACCATAAAATGTTTATAGCACAGTACCATTAGGCCAGGCTGGAAACATCATTGTAGGTATTACAAAAGTTAACAAGCTTTCCTTTATTGTTCTCAGCTGTATAAAAAGCATTTTGATCCTCTGACCCTTTCCTACCCCCCACTACATATACATGCAAAATTCTTTTGATTTGATGGTCCTGGAATTTGCAGAAGCCCACCAAGTGATAGCTTCAGTGGAAAACCTCTGGATTAGATTTTTTAGTCAATCTGTTTTGGGGGGTACATATATATGCATATTTCTGGAAATAATACATTTTCAGGGAAAAGATTAAGTAGCATCAGATTATGACAAGGAAAGCGGAATTTTGCGGTAGACTTTTGGAGGACTGCTTTACACAAGTATTCAGGATATACTCTTTCAGAATGAGACATTTAACCAGAATCATGAAAATGTTTGTGAAAAAACACTATGAGAAAGTTGGAGAAAGAATATTCTAGTCAAACTATACTCAAAATCTCTGAGGTAAAAATTAGCATATACAAGAAACTGATTTGGCATGAAATTATACACACACACATATATAATATATATGAAGTATAAATTTTATATATATATATGAAGAATTAACCAGAGAACAGATCATGTAGGTCTTCGTAGTCCATGGGAAGGAGCCTGTATTATTCTAATTGTAAAGAAAGCTGTTGTATTCTGCTCAATGGAATGCATGATACAATTTGTTTTACAAAGAGCCCAATCTGGTTGCCACAGTAGACTGTACAGAGAAGTCAGAGTTTAAATAAAGGACTTGAGGAATCCATTTCCATGATCAAGAATAAATAATAATGCTGACCTGGATGCCCATGTAAAGAAGGAAGGGGTTCCAGGGAGAATTAAATATTAATGGGATAAATTTGGCGTACTGTTTGGTCATTAAAGCAACAAATGAGGTTTAAGAGCAAATGAGGTCTAAATAAAAGGGAGGATTCAAAAATGATTTTTGTCCTAAGTAACTAGGTAAATGGTGGTTCTATGAAGGTACTTGTGTTGGTTCTTGTTTCAATGAAGGTATCTGTAAAACAGAATTTATTAAACATTTTTTCATATGGTTATTGCAAGGCAAATGTGGTAAAAAAACACAAAAAGCTATTATCTTTTATTACATCAAATGCACTCAAAAGTAAAATCTATTATTAGTAGAGTTGAAATGGTAAAAATCTAAATCTACTTGAATAAGCTTTGTCTAAAGACAAAAATGCTGGACACTAGGAAAAGTTGGTTTAGAATCTTCCTTTAAAAATAATGAAATTTATTTTCAGACAAGTCAGTAAAAATTTGTGAAAAAGGAATGCTATGTGGTCAGAAAATACAGAGTACACTGAAAATGGAATGTTTTAATTTGCTACTGTCTCCAGTTTGTAAAGCGTCTTGTCATTTTAAAGTTATTTAGATCAGATTTTTTTCTGTTTCATAGTATAAATGTTGGAAAATTTTGAATCTTTTTTATTTATCTTGCCAGCTCACTTGAAATAATCCTTGATACAATACTGAATATTTTGTCCCTTAAGATGAAAAGAGCAACATTTGTGCAAGTGACTATTTGCTGATTTTAAAAGTACATCATATTATTACTTTTTTTGGAAAAAAATAGAGTCAGATTCAGAATAAAGCATAAGTAAAAATGCAAATTAGGGGTCAGTATTGCTGATTTTTTTTTTTTGAGATATTTTTAATTTGTAATTCTCTTGTGCCTACATGAAGATTCTGGTCTTATTTCCCTGTTCTATTCCAATTCTTCTCTACAGTTTACACTCAGGCACTCTCTCTCTTATTGGAGTTACATTAGTGACATAAAAAAAATATTTAAAGAACAATTATTTATTTAAATTTTGTTCATGTCTCAAAGTACATGGAAAACTACATGATTCCTTAAGGGGCTTGAAATATATTTTAGGATGGTGGGAATTAGCTTAAAACAATAATTAAACATATCGGTTTCAATAATTGAATGGATGATGAAAGGCAAAACCAGTTACTTCATCTATTACTTTATGAAATATAAAAATTATTCTTGGATGACATGTCCTGTAAAGAATTTTTGCTGGAGAAATGAGGGGATAGCTGAATAAAGGGGTAGAATTGAATGTGTGAAAAGGAAGTAAAATACAAGTTAATATTCAAGTTATTCTTTCTTCCAGTTTGCTATTCACTATTGATTAAATGACTCAGAGAAGTCACAGGCTAACGTGTAGATTTGTGTCTAGTAGAGATGCAAATAATTTGCACCTAGTTGAGCAAGTGACTATGGAGATAGTTTATAGTTCCATTAGACATTAGGCAGTTGCTTTTTAGAAAACCCAGAAATTTTTTCTTCTCACAAGTATTTTAGCTTCTCGAATGCTCTTTGAACCAGCAATAACATTATGCTGTGTTCTCAGTTAATGTGTTAAAATGTGCAATATACATCCAATTAATGTGAGCTTCATAATTTGACCTTTTTAACAGTTGTGTTAATTATGTTTCAACACCTTTCAACAGCTTGTGTCTTTTCTACATTGACTTTTCAGAATCTCTGATTCCTTTCTTTGTACTCTGTAATTCTAAAACACTAATAGTTTCTGTTATAAAAGTTGCTTTTTTTTCTCCCATAGTTTTAATTTAGGATGTGAAAAATATCTGGCAGGATAGTGGATGTTGTCCCCAAATCATTAATTAGGCAGGTGAGGCTTCAGATATAGATAGATAAGATAGATAGATAAAATCTATCGTTCCTGCACATTTTCAGTTGATCAGATTGGAGAAGAAACAGAAACTCTGGTAAAGGGAAAGTATAAAACTTCACATTCTGACAATGCAAACCTCCTGGGGATATTGTATGTGTTCAGAGAGGTTTCACAGTAATTCACTGACTTTTCTTCTGAACCTGGGGAATTAATTCCCTTTCATCTCCTTTCCTGCCATCAGTCTTCCTTCTCTCCAGGTCCAAGCACACACACAGAAAATAACATTCCATACTTTCCTCTTTTCTCACCCATCCCTAAGGCAAGCATGCAGCCCTTCTGTGGTTTTTGTGTGTTGTCTGTTAGAGCCAATTATTTGGGAAAAGGCCGGGAAGTGAGAACAAAAACAAAAAAGAATAATTTTTTTTAAGTCGCATAATAAAAACTGCCTTTGATTTCATTTGAGTTCAATGAATACAGTTTCTGTCACATCATTATTCATTCAGTGCCCCTTAAACTAATTTTCTTCCCAGGATTCTGGGCCATTATTGTGCTGGATAGGTAACCCTGCACCTTATTATTGGTGTCTTTTTCCCTCTCTGTGTTGGATGCCATGATGCAATGCTTAGATTTCTCTTCAGGGATGAAGAATTTGTTGCCTCAACTGCTGAAAATGTTATCAGTAAGTTATCTTGAGTTTCCAGTTCTCCCCTGAAATGTCTCAGCTAAAAAGAGGCGTCTCCCAAGTCCCCCTTCCCAGAGTAGCCCACAACCAATGATTGACCAGTGTGCATATAAAGGCCAGGCCATCCAGATGGAAATCATAACTCTGAAGGGTCACTCCTTTCCAGAGACCCCTAAGAGGTCAGCCAAGGTCGTGGCTGGAATTGCATCACATCTGAACTTCTCAGACCTCTACCCAAGCCTGCTTCTCTTCCCTCCCTGCCATAGGTGTTGATGCCCAGGGTCCTTCCTAATTAAATTTCTACAGAAGCACTTCCTAATAATCTTATCTCTGCGTCAGCTGCCAGTAGAACCTAACCTGAGACAGCCAAGTAGACCCAGTACCTCTAAAATATTGTGCAGATAAACATAACTGGCATTTTTATATGTAAAGAACTAAATGAAGAATTACTGTACAAAAGACCACAAGGATGGCTAATTTAGGATGAATAAGGTAGAAAAGAGAGCTTTATTGGTGATAGCAGTTTGCAAGTCAGGAAAAGAAAGTCTCCCATTTGGGGAGGGGAGGGACAGGTCGTGTTTACACCTTACAGCGTAAGTCACGTTGTAAGTTACACCTTACAACGGAGTCATATATATTCATCAGATTTGACGGAAAAGCTATACATATGTATAAAGGAAGCTGAGCACATACTCAGTGGGTAAACCTACATATAACATCTATCCGTCGTGTGCTCCCTTTGGGGTGAGGTTTTAGCAATAAAATGAAGTGGAATTTGGCTCTTTACATCAAAAGGTGAACTACAGAACAGAAAGACAGTCTGTGCACAGTCTCTATAAGCTGGATGAAACTGACTTACGGTCTGCAGTAGCTTATCAGGTAAGAAAGTTTGTAGGGCTGTTCCTCTGTCCAGTCAGAATTGTAGTGGTCTGGGTTGTAAAACGGATTTAGGAGAGCTCTAATAGCTCCTATAGTTAAGGAATTTAGAGCAATAAGAATTTAGAAATTTGCCAACAGAGCCCTGAACCCTGGACCTGTAGAAAACTTTGTTTCCTTAGCCTTAGGGTCCATCTTAGTTGATACAGTGGTGTCTGTTTTGGTCTCTTAGATTGCAGAATCATCTGTATTTCATAAAACTATTCAAACCTTCCATTTTTTCCCCTTATTTAAAAATGATGGCTCTTAGGCATGTACCATGGATACTGTATTAAGATTCTGAGGTGGACAACAAAATGGATTATTCAGAGGGGTAGGAGAAGAGCAGAAAGTGCAGGTTAGAAAGAAGAAAGCCATGGGCAAGACCAAATGTTGACAGGAGATAGCATAGTAAAGGAAATTTAATTTAATTTTTTTTCCCATTTATCTCTCTTTATTGTAATCCATGCCATTACTTCAGAGTTATTACTCAGATCAGTCTTAGAAAAAGGTGAAAACAGATTTTCCTTCAAAGATATGGAGATTAGGAACTGGAATAGAGAGGAGACAGAATCTTAATCAGTAGCAGAAGCAACAGTCAAAGCAGAAAAGTAAGTAAAATTCTTGTGCTCATTAGCCTAAATGAAGCAGTAAAGAAAATGTGTACATTCTGACATATCTGTTGGAACAGATTGGAGTAGCACAGATTTTCATCTGCAAAAATGGCCCCATTGTACCGTCTATTCATAAGTAAATTAAGCTTACAGTATTCCTTTTTGTGTGTGTGTTTATTAAAAAGACATGAGTGGTCTCAGAAAGTAACATCTGAATATTGGTAGGTAACCAATATTTTGAGTTTGGACTTCTGCTAGATAAATTTGCCGGGTCTGGCAGTATTCACTGGCTTGAAGTTCTGAGATAAGGTAAAGGCAGTGGAATGTCTTCTCTTTATGATGGAGTCATTGTTTTGCACAGATATTATTTCATCCTCCTTTCTATTTACCACCACTCACCACACTATCAGTTTTATCACATAGTGGGCTAATTAGTTGCTATTTGAATTTATACATAGCTGGCACACTGGGATTTTTCTACACTGAGATAATTAATTGGTGTTTTTTAGATCAAATAATTTCTGTATTCAACAGAATCCAAAAGACATGACTAAAAACAACGACAACAACAAACTTCTAACAATGGTGCAATAGTGAGATGGTGAGTTAGTGTATTGAATTGCTAGAACAAAATAGTACAAGTTGAATAGCTTATAAACAACAGAACTAACTTGATTTCTCCCAGTTTGGGAAGCCGAGAAATCCAAGATCAAGGTGCCAGCAGATTTTATGTCTGGTGAGGGCTCCACTCTTCTGGTTCATAGATGGTGCCTTCTTGCTGTGTTCTCAAAGGATGAAAAGAGGAAGGCAGTTGTTCGGGGCCTTTAAAATAAGGACACTAACCTCATTCATGAGGGCGGTACCTTGATGAACTAATGACACCCTACCACCTAACACAACCACAAAGGGGATTAGGTTTCAACATATAAATTTTAGGGGACACAAACATTTCGACCATAACATATGGCTATGGGCCTATTTGACCTCTGGATGTCTCTCAAACTGTATCTCAGAGTTTTTATCTTAACTAATTTCTTCAGCCACATCATCCTTCTTATAGTTCCTCAGTAAGAATGCCCCAATTTTTGTACTGCTGTTTCTCTTGCGTCTGTGCAGAAAACTCTTCTTCCAAATCTACATATTATTTGTATTTTTCACTTTATCCATATTTCTGTCATCACTTAAGACAAGATTTATCTAACCATCATATGTCAAGGTTCACCTCCAATTTACTTTTATTCTCTTACCCCTTACTTTCTTAAAAGTTACAGGACTTATCATGACATGCAATGCTTATTGTCATTTGCCCCTACTAGATTCACAAGGAAAGGTATTTTTATCATATTCACTACTCCATGCTCAGTGCCTGGCACAGGTAAGTCAGTCAGCCAGTCAATGAGGATTCTCCAAAGAAACAGAACTAATTATGTGAAAAACATATATACACACATACATATGTATACACACACATAGATACATATATGTGTGTGTGTGTGTGTGTACATATTCACTTCATCCTTTTTGTATATATACAGTTGAGTTTGAATGGAGATCCTATGTCTTGATAAACCGCAGTAAATACTTCAGCTTTTATTCTAAGAAGGAAAGACATTTAAATATATGTATCATGAAAGAGAAAGAGATGAAAAAGACTATCAGGAATTGGTTCACACAATTATAGTGGATGACAAGTTTGTGATCTCGAGAGAAGGCTAGCAGGCTGGAAATTGAAGGAAGAAATAATGATGCAATCTTGAATCTGAAATCTGAGGGCTGGAAACTCAGGCAGGGTGACTGTGCTATAGTTTTGAGGCATAATTGCTTCTTCTATGGTAAACCATACATAGCCTTGGCTCTCGAGGCCTTCGACTGATGAACTAAGGCGCACACACATGATGAAGAGTAAGCTGCTTTACTTAGTCTATTGATTTAAATGGTAATCACATTAAAAAATATCACAGAAACATCAGACTGGTGTTCGACCAAACAACTGGGCACCATTATCTATCCAAGTTGATGCATACAATTAACCTATCCAATAAGTATTTGATTAAGTATTGTATTAGTCAATATTCTCTAGAGGGGCAGAATTAATAGGATATATGTATATATGAAGGAGAGTTTATTAGGAGAATGGACTCATATGATCACAAGGTGAAGTCCCACGATAGGCCATCTGCAAGCTGAGGAGCAAGGAAGCCAGTTGAGTCCCAAAACCTCAAAAGTAGGGAAACCAATAGTGTAGTCTTCAGTCTGTGGCCAAAGGCCCAAGAACCCCTGGCAAATCTCTAGTTTAAGTCCAAGAGTTCAAAAGCTGAAGAACTGGGAGTCAGATGTTCCATGGCAGGAAGCATCCAGCACAGGAGAAAGATGAAGGCCAGAAGACTCAGTAGGTCTGCTCTCCCATCTTCTCTTGCCTGTTCTAGCTGTGCTGGCAGCTGATTAGATGGTGCCCACCCAGATTGAGGGCGGGTATGCCCCTCCCAGTCCACTGACTCAAATGTTGATCTCCTTTGGCAACACCCTCACAGACACACCCAGAAACAATACTTTGCATCCTTCAATCCAATCCAGCTGACACTCAATATTATCCATCACAAGTATTTAATCTTTATGTTTAATTAATTAATGTAGTAAATGATCACTTTAGGCAAAGCCTAATAATCCTTTGGATAATATGTTTATTATGTAAATTGCCTGTAATTATATGAAGATCTTACATTTTGGATATTATGATGAGCAAGCTTAGCTAAGCGATTTCAATGTCAAAACGTTTCGTTACTTCAGATTTTGGTGGAAAAAAAGCTAAATTGTGTGTCAAGATTCCATGCAGAATTGATTTAAAAATAACTAT